>NW_004524717.1:7286400-7287585 GCF_000260255.1 Octodon degus
ATTAGCCAGCATTCATTCACTGAGGAAAGCAAAGCCTCCAGGAGTATTATGGGACAGAGGATTTACTATAGGAATTAGATATTACACAGATGTGGCCTCCGGTTGGAAAACTGAAGATCTGGAAATGAAAGGTGAAAGGTCAGAGAGAATTATGAACACATTGGACACACACTGACAAGTTTCTGAAGTCAGAGCCAGAATAGACACACAAGGCAAACCCAGAAGATCCTACCCTCATAGGGAGATACTAACCTCCCTAAAGTTGCAGAGGACACTGTTGTCTGCCTACCTACTGCTCTGTAGGTGCCCAGCCTGTGATGGGGTGGGCCTGTTTTAAGGAGACAGCCTTGTTTCATGGAAGTTCAAGATGATATGCACATGCTTAACATCTATTTCAGCTGATATGGACATTCTGTTTATTAGCCCACTGGGCACTGGCAGGTTGGCTCAGGAGGGAGACGGATGGACATGACCAAGACACACGTTAACTCAGATCTCCAAGCATAGGTCATCCTGCCCAGATGATTCTCAAGTTCGTCTTCTGTTGATGTTTCTGTTTTGTAAGGCACAGACATCTTTTGGCGTATTTTGCCTGTGCTGAGAGATTTATCTGCAGACTTATCCCCAAATGTTCCTGTAACCAATGTTTAAGTCGTATTCCTCCATGTCCCTGAACATCCAACCAAAACAATAACCTGCTATTGAGTCACTACAGTTCTATATTGTTTCCTCTTTCTTCCTCCAGACAGAAATGAACAGCCAGAGGTACTGCCTGAGTACTCTGGTGTTGGCAGAGTGCCTCCTCACCACTGTCCTTCAGGCCACCATGAGTGGGGTTGAAACACAACAACCATCTGCTTTTAGATGCTGCCAGCTTATCATACAGAACCATCAATAAACCAAGCCTAGGTGCTCTTCTTCATCAGCTGTTCATAAGGAGCTCCTAGTAAGTCTTCCTGAGTGAGTTGAGAGGAAAATGGGAAGGTAGTAAGAGGAGGAACCCTGAAAATCAGAGCCATGCTCTCCTGTTCTCAAGGACAGCCTCATCCCATCAAATGGGCCTCTCCAATTTGGTTGCAGTACTCTTCAGGAGGTTCCTACACAAGGGTCTGGTGTGCAGAGTGCCACATGGAAATGAGGTCTTCAAAGAATGTACAGATTGCAGCCCAGATCATGCATTCATTC
>NW_004524717.1:7288690-7307299 GCF_000260255.1 Octodon degus
AGGTTCAGTGATCTGTATGGCACCCAAGGTCCAGGGCCAGCATAGCATGCAGTACTGGGGATTGAACCCAGGTCCTTGCACTTGCCATGCAGGTGCTTAGACCACTGCTCTATCTCCCCATCTTTTTCTTTTAATTTTTATCTGTACAGACACACATATGCAATATATAATGACTATATATCTTTCTCATGGAGAACTGTTCTGCTTTACCCTTCTGTCAGTCTGCTATGAGCTATAGTTCATACCTTGATGTCAGTGTTCTCCTATGCTAGGCCCCTTGTTTTGTGGGACATCAAAGCCCAGCACATAACTATCAGTGGAGAAGTGTGTTGTAATTTGCAACTAAAAGTAAGTAAAAAAAAGGACACAAATGATTCCAAGTGACATCTGTGACATGTTTCACTCACTAACATTCGAGGGCAATTTCTTATGCACAGGACACATGGATATAGAAAAGCAAATGCACTAAAAAACATGCATAACTCTAGATTTGCTCATGATGGCATGTTGCACATATTAATGCCATCCATCAAGTGTCATGACGAAGGATAGTGAGAACTACTGGGCCTGGACGTGCACTACTTGAGTGAAGAATCTCTGATCCTCCAGCCCTATCATCTAGCACAGCAGGATGTACTTAATAAAGGCCATAAATAAGGACATTGAAGCAAAGTGCAAGATCAAAGTAAACCAAACTTATCAGAGTGGTTATGGCAGAGAGACAAGAAGATAGTCAATTTCATACTGGGACATGAATCAGCTATTTAGCTAAGACTTTATAATAAGAAGTCACAAACTTTACAATAATAAATGATGGACTATGTCACACACCTGGTGTTAGATGAATGAGGCTAAGAGGTTCAGTGGTCTTGGAGGACCTTGCTCATATGCCTGAGGTTGCAGCTGGCTGTCAGCTGCTATATTGGCCAGCTTGAGACAAGTAGGGTACACTGAGCCTGTGCTATTTTCCTCTTGCAAGCTGATTTTTATAATTTCATGGCAACACACAGTACAGGACAGATGTAGTGGCAATCCTTGAGAATGTTGGAGGGCTAGGCTCAGAACAACTCACGTCATTTCTGTGCACTCTATAGAGCAAGAAAGTCAGAGGACCAGTTCACAATCCAGAGACTGAAGCTTAGTGTTTTCCATGAGGAACTGTATGGTCACATGGGAATGGTGGCTATGGAGACCGTGATGAACTGGGCTCATCACTTATTTTGTTCTACAATATGAGAAGACTTTATCACATGGGAGGGTTACAGCCCAGGACTGAAGATTCTTTAATAAAATTTTACCAGGTTTAAAAATTATTCTTGAGGTAACCCACTTTCCAGGCCCTCTTCTGTCCTTCTGAGACAGAAGCTTGCTTTATCTCAATAAGTTCACCCTACTCTTGACCTCTGCTGTTTCTAAAATTCATTCCTCCATTTTAAAGAACATGAACTCAAGTGTTTTGGACATCTAGCAGGGTGGGAGTTTCATTTCCCTATCTCATTTGGAGGTCTTCCACTGAGATAACTGGATGAAGATGGGGGCTCAATGTTGAAGTCTCTTACTCCTTTGCAATTCATTCTCTTTTAATGTATTTAGTACAGGGTCTATAGGGTCTCACTACATAGATCAGATTTGTAGTGATTCTCCTGTTTTCAGCTTCTCAAACTGGGTTTACAGGCATGCACTGCCATGCCCACTCTTCCTTTGCAATGTACTCTTAACCACTAGAAGCTGTTTGACCCTTATGTGTTGAAAAAGAGCCCTTTGATGTTTTTCTGCACATAAGCATGGCCAAAATGGAATGCAAAGATTCACAGTTTCCTTTCACTTTTGAAAGTCCCCATGACCAGGCCTCTCAGTTGATGTGGATAGTGCTTCCCCAAGGATTCAGAGACAATCCACATCTTTTTGGGATCAACTGGAGAAGGATGGCATATCATTATTCTGGCAACTCCATCAGCTATCAGGGAGGTGGGCCTGGACTCTTGGTACACCAAACCTGACTCAAGTCCTGGGAAAAGGAGACTGTTGCTGATTGTGAGCAACTATCATTACAATACTCCTGTGAATCCATGGAAGATTTAAGACTTTTTAAAATGCATTTAGTACAGGGTCTACAAGGTCTCATTATATAGCTTGGACTTGTAGTGATTCTCCTGTTTTCAGCCTCCCAAGTGCTAGGATTATAGGTACATACCACCACGCCCAATCTCAGTCTCTGTCTCAGCGTGCCCTGAAAGTGGGGCTGGTACAGCATGCTGGGGTTGAACATGGCCTCTGTGGTCTGCCTAAGCAGGTGCTTTAGTCTGCTGAGCTATCTGGCTGGATTTAAGATTCTTGTCCAAGAAAGAAACAAAATCTTCAGATAAGTAATCTAAGATGTTACACTTAGCCCTTTTCCTACTCACTCGACCACTTAAGGAGAATGAAATTCCTTTCTAAAGTGGAAATAAGAATATGTAGAGTTGTTACTGTAGACACCTTGCTGCATATGTCCCCTGCTCCCCTTGTCCAGTACATCTGGACTTCCCTGGTGTATGTCCCTACTCCAAGGAGTTGACTGGAATAAACTACAAGATTATACTGATGGTTTAGGAAAGAGTTCAGTGGTACATAAATTTCCCCACCATTGAAAGGTACCAGAGTAGCCTGTAAATTATACTCTTACTGATCTTAGTATACTATAATATTTTTGTACCAATGCCACTGAAGCCTCTTAAAAGGCTTCAGTAGGACCCCAATTAAATAAAAATAAGGGTCCTATCCTGAAGGCCAACAATGGTAGATATCAAGATGGCTATTTTCAGATATAGGATAGTTATTTATGGTTAATCCCCACTATAAGACATGTTAATAGAAAATCCCCTTTATGTTGTGAACAAAGAAGTCACTCTCATTGGTCTAACTCTACTAAATACTTGGGGTGGGCATCCCTTGAATAATGCATACACACAGTAATAACTTTACAGGCGAAGACTGTGTTTGTGACAACTGGTTTATTTGTCCCAGAATTAGAAGGAAAGCCCCCAAATGGTACTTATTGATCCTGTGGAGCCAACTTATGACCCTGGCTATCCCCCGGATGGGTAGGAATACGCATGCTGGGATTTGCATGGTTACAATACAGGAGTGTCAGAAGTACTGACAAACTTACAAACTTGCCCCATCTATGGCATTGATGGTCTATAAGTGTGTTTCAGTGGTATGATCATTTGGTTTCTATCTTTGTTCCTTCCCTAGGATTAGAGGATGTCATACAACACATTGAGACTTTAGCTAACTATACTCAGCAGTCCTTCAAAGATACCATGGCTGGTCTCTCTCTCCTGAATGAAGTAAAATTAATGAGACAGGACATCCTTGAAAATTAGATGGCATTAAACATTCTACCAGCAGCACAAGGAAGTACTTATGCAATTATGAAAGCTGAATGTTGTGTGTATATTCTTGATCCTTCTGCTAATATCTCAATAGCTGTTCAAGACATTAGATGACAGGTTAATGACATGTCAGATTCTGAAATTCCCTGAACCTTCTCCTTATCCTCTTTATGGAGAGCTATTACTGGCTATGTTCATAACTTTCCTGTTGATTTATTATTTGGTCCATGCATACTTAATTGGTTCTTTGTTCTTCTCTCCTCCAGCTGTATGGCTACTTTAGACAAGAACACCTGGCATCTATTGAGGGCCTTCTGATACCCTTTCTGTGGAGTATCTCTGATTGCCAATCACAGCTAAGACTTTCTTTATCTGGAAGTAGCCAGATCAGTCTTCACCGCATACCCTTTCATGGGAGTTAGGGATACTTCTTCAGAAGGGGTGCTAATATAGATATCTAAATTAGGTAGAAATATTATAGGTACTCAACAGGGTTGTCTCCTCAGGAGGTCGAGCAGAAGACAACTAAGGCTGGAGGTGGATTCACTGAAGGCCAGGCTTCAAGAAAGAGAAGATCTAGGCACAGATACACTTCCCCTAGCAATGAACAGCAGTGAATGATATTCTAAGTAGGCATCAATCACCTTGGGCTGAGGAGTTAAGGATACCTCCTTAACTCACTCTTGCCAGGGAAGTCCTTGTCTGCCCATGTGCACTTGCTTTGTGATTTGTTCCCCATTTCATCTCCATTTAATCAGTATTATCCAGATGACTGTACTTGTATTCTTTACCATAGTTTTCCCCACCTCATACTCACCTTATGATTTGCCTTTGGATCAATATTACATAGGTAACTATACTTTTTATTTTTTATCAAATAATGGTAGTCCTATCCCAGGTTAAGCCAGCCTCACCTCAGGGCTTTGCTCAATAAAACACCCTTGAGAGATGGAATTTCTGGGCAACCCAATTTCTTTTTTTAAATAATTTTATTGAAAAACAAATAGCAATGAGATAGCTTCAAAACCAATTAGTAGGACAGTTTCAATAATTAAAAAATTGAATATTGCTGTCTTCTTAGTGATTGTTCATTGTACAAGATGCAGACATGTTATCCTGTCCACAAACACTATTAGTACAAATCTTTCTATTCATTGAGTTAAGAGAAAGTAGCTGTATATCTATCTTAACTATTTTGAATATACAGACACAAAATGGTCCTTCATTTGTATCCCCCTTTTTTGTTTAGTTTTGTCAGAGATGAGTATTCCACTGTCATTTAAATATTGTAGGTATGTGAATTCAGCAAGGTATTCCAGTATAGTCCAGTAGTCCATAATTATAGTGGGGAGCAACCCACTTTCTGAGCCAACTTCTGCCTCTCTCAGACAGAAACTTTCTTTCACTAAATTCTTCCTACTCTTGAAAAAAAAAAAAAAAAAGAAATCTCTAGGGTTGAAATATTCCCCCACTGTGCTGTCCACAGGAATGCAAGTGTCCACAGAGATGGTATCACCTTGCAGCACAGGACAGCCATTCTTCTGCAGTGGACTCTCTCTCTCTCTGATAGGGCTCAACAATAGACATCATGATAGGCAAAGGTCATGGTTCATAAAGCCTGTCCCTTTCCCACACATGGGCTGGTGCATATGAGTACTTGTGCCTCTGGCAAAGGATGGCTACCAGAGATCTGTTGCCATTTCTGGTTCACTGTTCCTCTTTAGAGATCCTAGGGGAGAGTCAGAGAAATAAATCAGGACATACAAGACAGTCCCTCCAGCAGCTCTGGGCCATGAATACGTACAACAGTGAAAAGGCTCCTGATCGCTTTCCATTTATTTCTGAAGCTACCAGTTTTCCCTATTGCTTGCTGTAAAGTTTAAAACAACATCAATTTTTAAGGACTTGAAAGTGCTTTTCTATTTAAAATCAAACAAGACAAGCATCATTTTCATTCTGGAACTGTGCTTCGCTTCTTGAAGTATGCTGAATATATAGACACCCACTGAAAAAATAATAATAATAAAAAAGCTAAGTGATGGAAATGAGTAATTGCTTGGCAGCTGGTCTGCAGGGAGAGGGCTGATGTGGTGCGGCACATATTTCATGAATAATGAGAGGAGTCTCAGAGCTGTGCAATCACTGCCTATTGGGTCAGAAATTTCACATTAGTGGATTCATCAGAGCAGATCAGTGTCATAAAGACACTCTCTCTCGGGGCAAACACACCTTTTCCTTCACTGAGCTGTCATTTTTTAGTGTATGGTACATACTGGAAAGACTTCCTGAGAGAGAAGCAACAGAACTGGATTAAGAATATTTTATATCCATATTGTTTTACCTGTTTAATGGGGTAGAAAGCACTGTTTATTTTATTTTATTTTATTATTTGGGACAAGGTCTCTTTTTGTAGTTCAGGCTTGCCTAGACTGTCCTCAAACTCACATTAATCCTTGTGCCTCAGCCTCCCAAGTGCTGGGATTAAAAGTGTGCATCACCATGCCTTGGGACAAGCAACTACTTTTAGCAAAGATAAACGTATAAGTCATGGCCTAAAAAAGCCTACAAAAGCCTAGTGAAACAGTAAATAAGTATGATCAAATGCTCACATAATTCTGTGAAATTTTGCCAAGAAGTTAGAGCCCAGAGAATCTCAAAGTTGTGAGAGGACTTTTGGGTCTTTTGTCCTAGGAATACCATGCTGGGAAATCAACAGTATCTTTAATCAAATGTTTCTATTACCCTCCTGGTTCATTGTGGTATCTTCCCTCCTGTCCTTTTGGAGTCAGATGTGGTCATAGGACATGAATTGGTCAGTAAAATTTGAACAAAAGTGACAGGGTGTATTTCACATAAAGTTGTAACAGCAGAGTGATCTGCATGGGTTTGTGTCATTTCTGCCAGTTCCCTAGTCCACCAGACCAGTGGATCCAGACTGTTCCATCAGCCTGGGTCCAGAAGAGAAAAAAGCCCAGAGTAATGACCCCTTCAGAACTTTAATGAACAGGCAATGTAAGTGGGGAATAAGTACTTTAATGTCAACAAGAGTGCTATGTCCCAACTCCTACACTGAAGATCTTCCGTCCTGTTTATGCTGAGTATCTATGTCCTGTGGATAAGAAAATGAGGTTTTACAGCTATATAGAATTAAAGTTCAAGGATTTTTTTTTCTGTATTTAGGACAGGGTCTACAGGCTCTCACTATGTGGATTAGACTTCTAGAGACTCTCATGTTTTCAGCCTCCCAAGTGCTAGGACTACAGGCACGCGCCACTATGCCCAGTCTCAATTGCCATCTCAGGGCGCTCTGTGGGTGGGGCCAACACAGCACACTGAGGATCGAACTCCCACCACTGAGTTCTGCTTAAGCAAATGCTTTAGTCTGCTGAGCTATCAGGCTGGCCCTAAGGATATTTTGAAGTGATTAAAATCCATATAATGTAGAAATCATGACAATGTCATGAGTAGTTAGAGGATGCATTCAAGATCTTTAGTGTAGTACCTCTATAATCTGCAACCATAATTAGCTAATACGCTAATCCAGAGACACACTATACAAGGAGGTAAACTTGACTGCCAAAAATAGCTGATTTATAAAATTTGAAATATATATATTTTCTTTTGGCCTTAATAAGACCATAGAAGATTAAGCTAAACTTCAGGCTAATTGAAGTTGTACACAAATGTCTGAGACAGGGGTGGGGAGATAGCTCACTAAAATAAGCTCTTGCCTTGGAAGCACAAGGGGCTGAGTTCAGTCCCCAGCTCTGAAAAAAAAAAAAAAAGATGTCTGAGAAACTGGGGCCCAGACAGTTTATATATTTGCCAAAGAACAAAATTTGCTGAGTGGAAGAGCAAGGTTTAAAGTAAAAGGCAATGATTCCATTTATCATCCAAAAAGGATAATGTTGAAGATGAAGAGAGAATATTGGTATTAATTATACCAGAACAAAGGGTGGAAATGAAAACTTTTCCAGGAAATCCAGAGCTTGGGCTCAGACTGGGATCATCTCTCCTGCACATGTACCCAGTGGCACTTTTTTTTTCATCAAATATCTTCAGCCTATGAGCATAAGAAACTGTTGTTTTCTTCAATGTCATAGTTTTGTCTCTAGAAAAGGGAAAAAGAAGTAAGAAACACTGATTTCTCTTTTGACATTCTTTAAAACTCATCTTCACTTTTTCTCATTTCCCTCCACGCCTTCTTTGGCTTCGTTTTTCATTTATTACTTGCAAGTCCTGCTGTCGACCTCACCTGCCTTGCTGAAAGGATGAGAACCATGGCTGCTGGATATATGGATCCTATACTTCAAAAAAAAAAATACTACAGTATGGAGTAAACTCAGAGTTAAGATTTACTTGGAGAAGAAATGGGGTGCCTTCTGATAATATTTAACACAGAGAAATTTACTGTCTTAGTTATTTTCCTCTCATTACTGAGACAAAATCCCTGAGAACCAAAATTAAGGAAGGAAATGTTGATTTAGCTCATAGTTTGTGGAGGTTTCAGTGCATAATCAGCTGGCTCCAAGGCAAGGTGGCATGGTACAGGGGCAGCACTTCAAGGAGGTAGAAGACAGTGGAAGCAACAAGAGCAAAAGGGGGAGAGAAAGCCTCTCCTCCTCCTTTACACAGTATGCAGGCTGCCCACTCCCTCTCTCAGGGAGAGTGTAGCACCCACCATTTCCTTGCCCTCTTCTTGCACAGGAGGAGGATGTTTACAAAGTGAGGACCCTGGCCCCTGCTGAATCACTTAAACTTCTAAGCTTCTTGCTTTGACACAATGAACAGCATCCTAAAGCAGTAAGGGCATGTCCTATGCATCCTAGGATGTAGAACCACTGTTACTTAGTTAAGCTTCTGGATTTCTCAAGTTGACACAGTGTATCAATCATAACAATTCTCAAGTTGGCACAATGTATAACATCACAATTTCCTAGTTCCAAAGAACAGATTCTATCAGTGAAGTTCCTCAAAAAACGCACACACATCCATCCTGATATTGGTGTCTAAGCCTAGTCCTCTCTTTTTCTATATCTACATGAAAAATCATATGTTTGGATGCATAACAAATTAACTCATGAGAAAAGGAAGAGGCCCAGAGAACATATGCTAGGGGTCTCTCCACGTTCTAACTCAAGCCTAAAAATGGACTACATAGAAGACAAAAGTTACGAGAGGTGAGGTTAGAGGCTGGAGACTCCTCTCCATTCTTGAACAAGTGACCAAACTGGATATCCAGTCTGTTTCTAGCTCTTTTGCTAGTCAGCCCAAAAATAGATGGATAGGTAAAGGCAGACATTCACTTCTACCATAAAGTGAAGATTGCTTGGATCTAGGCCCTCTGCAAAGACTGTTCCATAGACACTTTTTAATTCTTATAGTAACTTTGTGAATTAGGTATGCCTGAGCCCATTTTATATCTGAGGAAGCTGAGTCTCAGGGAAACCATATAGCATGGTCACAATCACACAGCTGTCCTACTTTCATCACAGAAGTCGAACTGACCCCAAAGTTAATCCACACTGGTTTTCAGTGCAAATATTTCCTCACAGAAGGAGAGACAGAACTAGGAGCAAGATTAGGGACGTGAGGAACAAGAGCCATGCCACAGAGAATGGCCTGTTTACCTAGACCCCACCAGGAGTGCAGAGAACAAGGCTTCTCTGACCACAACGGTGGTGAAAAACCAAGGTCTAGAGGCCCATACTGGGCTCTCATCAGGAGTCTTTGAGGACGCCATGCTGCCTCTGAGGCCTGAACCTGCTGGTCACAGCCAAGAGTTAAATCTGTCAGAGCTGCTCCCCCCAATCCCATGCCACACAGGCAGGAACAGACACATGGTCCCTGGGGCCTCCATTCGTTCCTGGCAATCAGCACCTTGGCTCTCCTCCTCTCCACCAGGGTACAGCACAGCACAGCCTGAAGTTCCCACTCTGATGGAGAGCTCTGAATTATTCATCAACCCCATAATGGCAGGTGATGAGATCTTTCCCTGATATGTCCCTGTCAGTAGGTGTTTATTAATCTGTTTCACCAGCCATCCTGCTCTGGCTGCTGGGCCAGCACTCTCCACCCGTCTGCCTGACATGTATCAGCAGAGACAGCACTTTAAAGACTCCCTTTTGCCTGGGAGGTCATCTGAAGGTTATTAGGAACAAATTATTTCTTCATTTCCGCTGACTGAGTAGATAGCCTTAATGATCTGTCACCTAGCAATAGCCTGCCTGTTCAAACATAAAGAATGGCAGGCTGATGGGCTTATAACTAGAATCAGTTCGTTTTAGCTATTCTCTTGTCAAGCATGTTTCCAAGATACATATAGTATTTACATATTCATGAGCCTCTGCCGACACTGATGCCAGGAGGGGGCCTGTCTGATAATGTGATACAAGTTTGTACCATGTCCTCCGGCACTTAAAGTCTATTAAGTGAATAAAGTCTGCCCAGGGCCTCTCTTCTGGAGCCTGTCTCTACTTTAGACACAGGGGCTTCTATCCCAGTTCCAGGCACTGTACTCTTGTCTGTTTCTCTTCTCCGCGCCCTCCTCCAAACTGCCTCCACCCCACAGAATCCGCTCACCCTTCCTTTATGGACCAGTAGCTCTGGTTTGAAGAAAATGATGGGGCCAGAGTAGTTTTCCCTCCTCCTGACAGTGGTAACTCCTCCTGGAGATGTTTGAGTTGCATTCCTTTAAGCTTTGTGTCAGTACCTGGATTGTGCTGTGTAAAGCCAAGTGAAGTCACAGCTGGCTCTGCAAATTTTGGACTTTGACAGCATTTTAGAGTCTCCTTGGGCTACTTGTAGGTAATTACTATTTCATGGCTTTGACTTCAAGATGGCCTATGGTCTTGTCTCAATCTATCTAGTTGAAGATAGTGCCTTAGGCATAAATCTTGCTATAAAACTGAATCACCTGGGGAGGACCTGAGATTTGTCATTTAGAGAAGGTTTCTTATTATCCCAAGTCCAATTTCCCATTTCTTAATCCACTTAAAATATCCCTCCTACCCTTACTGTGATTTAAATAATTAGCTTGGACACCTCTTCCTATTAATTTATTTGCAGCCTATGGATGGTGCTACGGAGCCTTCAGAGGCCTAGGAATATGAACTGCTCTATAATTCTGGGTTGTCTCAGTCCAGTTTGGCCTTCCTCTACTTTGTCTAGGGCTCAAGTTCCAGTCTCCTACATACATTGGTGCCAAAGAAAGCCAACTGTTTTTCAAAGTATTGCTGCAGTGTCTTTAACATAGGAACCATAATAACTCATTCACAGAGAATGATAGCAGCTGGGAGAATTGCATCTATCAGGGGGTCCCTTGGGGAGGCTTCTGCAAGCCACTCCCTTAAGATCCAGTTTTTCTACAAGTGAAATGAGTCAATAACCTGAGTCCTTTTTCCGCTCACAAGTCACCACGGGGATTGATGGGATAGTGAACTGATGAGTACTGCACATTGAGAATCCCTTGGGAGGATAGTATTAAAATAGATGCAAACTGTAATTGTTTGGTGGGTAAATAATGCTCCCATCAAGCTAAGTATGCAGGGTTCATTTAAGGATGTCCAGAATGGGCATGGATGGCAGCTCTCAGAAGTCATGATGTCAAATGAAGTGGTGATGAGTGGATGTGGAGCCCCACACTCCAGTCTCCTTTGTCACCACTGAAGAAGACTGCTGTTTCTAGAGGAATGCTTGAAAGTGTAGTCCTTCCCTACCTAATACAGTAGCCACTAGCCCCAAGCCACAGTACAACTAGACTTCACTTCCTGAAAGGGGAGCTGTGATTCTATTTCAAGTGTCCACTGCAGGAAGCTCTATCAGATAGCACAGGGGCAGGCTGTTCTCAAACTCCAGCTTGTGCTCATCCGTAAGACTGAGGGACTTCCTCAAAATTCACAGTTCTTTGACTCACCCTCAGAAACTCTGATTTAGTAGGTAAAAGAATAGATGCATCTCAATATTTAAATAATTCCCCGGGAATTCTGATGGAATGACTGGCCAGACTATCTGGCTTCATGGCTGCTACTCAAGTATCTCCCACAAGCCAGCAGAATTACCTACAAACTTGTTTGAAAGGCAAATTTAAGAATTTTTAATGGGATTTAGCAATCTATTAATTAGCTTTTCAAGCAACTCTTGTGTATGCTAACCTTGCAGAGACACTAGCCTAAAATAGCAGAGAAATTCAATTTTATATATATATATATATATATATATATAGATAGATAGATAGATAGATATAGATATAGATATATTCAGTCTTGAGATAACTATATTGAAATTTACTTATACATACATGGCATCTACTTATACAAAATTCATTTAGTTTTCTATCCCTTTACTCATCCTCATTTGTACTCATTCCTTAACAAAATTTAGGGTATTTATTATGTATCAGGCATTGTAATAAGATTTAGGAACATAATACATTGCATGAATAACTAAACAAAAGAGCTTAAAGGCACCACACACCAACTAATGATAAGGAGATGAAACATTAATTATCCAGATTTTATCAGTACATATTTTATTCACATATTGAAATTTTACACTGTACCACACAAACACCTACAATCATTCTGTATTCATCAAACTTTTTTGATATTTAAGGAGAGGAAAATGTTAATTGCCATGATTACAAGCCCTATAGATGTATCAAATTATAGCATTGTACCCCATAAATTTGTACAACTAAATAGTACAAAAGTTGGGAACACAATAATGAATAAATTTGCTATAATTTCTGCTTTAAAAAGTGTGCCATTTACTGGCATTTCCTCAATTTTTCTTAGTTTTCCCCTAGTTTTTCTAGTGGGATAAAATAAAAATAAAACTACTTATTCAGGTATAGGTTGTTGCACTGCCCTAGAAAGCTCTCTAGTTGCTTGCATAGGGCACAGCAGCAAGTAGTTTGCTCTGGTTTATGTAGATACTCAGGGAGAGATAAAGATTAGAACTCCGCTTTCAAACTGAGAACCAACACCGGCAGGGTTTGTGGAAGACAATGGGTAATGGAATTTTCTCTGATTCATGAATAAACGTTCCACCTCACCTTCATGGCGTTAGCTGCTGCATACCTTCAGTGGTAATGTGCATAAATCGGGTTTTGTCAGAGCACTCATAAATACCCTCATAGTTATGAATTCCTCTTTATGTTCTATTTTTTCTTAACATGTATTTTGTTATATTTTACGAAGTACTGCTTTTTAACTCATATGGAAAATTTCATATACAAATGGTAGAAATATTACCATGTACCACCAACCAGACTTAATAATTCTTCTAAGTTCTGATCTATCCTTTTCATCTTAATACCACCTCTGAATTTCCTCCTTATATTAAAACAATCCACAAATACCATCTCACCTCTTGATAGTTCTCTAAAACACAACCCTCAATTAATCACATACACATATAACTATAATGATAGGTATCCACAACAAAAACTTAAAGAGCTTCTGTCAAAGAATATAAATCCACTGTTGCAATTCCCAATTGCTTCAAAAATAATTTTGATTGATTTGAATTAATATGACCTTTGCACTGCTGTTGACTTATTATCTTACATATTTTTTTATAAATTTATAAATCTTGTTTTTCTTTTTTGGTCTTCATATACCTAATTTATCAATTTCTTTGTCTGTTTTTCAGCTTTGCCCACTGGATTTTTTTGTAATTCATGTGTATTGTTGGTGTAATTTAACATATCTCCCTATCTATATATCCTGTAAATTGGTAGCTGGATACAGAGGCCCCATCAGATTGAGGTTTGATTGTTTGTTTTTTAGGCAAAACTACATCACAGATAATATTGAACTCTTACATCAAAAGGCAGAAGTGTAGCTGCATGACGTTAGCAGCTACAGATGATTAATGACTAGCTCCACTAATCAGTAAATTTTTCATAATTGGCTTTTGTCAGGTTAAGATAAAGTCCTTCTATACTTATTGTCTTCACTGTTTTTGTTATGAAAAGGATGTCGAAGTTCTTGAAGGCCATTTCTGTTTCTATTGAGATGATCATGTGGGTTTAGTCTGCTTCTGCTTATTTGATATGTTACATTTTCTGATTTTGATATGTTGAACCATCCTTGCATCTTTGGATGAAGCCTATGGGATTATGATATTTTGTTTGTTTGTTTTGATGATTTGTTGATGTTTTCTGGTATTTTACTGAGGCTTTTGGCATTAATATTTATTAAAAAGGTTAGTCTGTAATTCTCTTTTTTGGCACTATCCTTGCCTGGTTTTGGAACTAGAGTAATGATAGCTTGCAAGAATGACCTTGGGAGCACTCATTTCCTTTCTGTTCCATTATAAAGCTTGAATAGTATAGTTATACCTTTTAATGAGAATATTTAGTGAGTTTTGAAAATTCCTTGTGGTGTGCACTTTAAATTCAGAGCTCTATTATTAAAGATAAATTGCTTTCACGAGATATTTTTCATAGAATTCCTACTTATAGCTCTGGGTTCCATATATATATACACTCAAAGGGAAGGGGTAACCAAGTTATTCTAAGTTAGAAGTGCTTCATAGAAGGGTCACAGCCAAACCTTTTCATTTCTGTTCATGACCAAAGGTTTCATAAAACTTTGAAACATAGCAGAAAGGATTGTGGTCAGTATTATGTGACCAAAAGAATTACAAGCAATATTCCAAAGGAGAAGAGAAAGTGGAAGGAAATACTACAAAATGTTTTCATTTGCAGAAAAGCAATTCTTGCTGTTTGAGATGCAGGATAAGATAGAAAGTTTAGAATGAAGGTTGTCTAAGTATCATCTATCTATGTATAAAAACCAATTATAATAAAGTATTATATGCACATTTTCTTCAAGTATTCATTTTTATGTAAGTACCATACACTAACTGATTGCACCACTGGAGCTACTATGCATCCATTTTTGAAGATCAGTTATAATTTAAAAGTCCAAGCTTGAAAATACCTTATAAGATTACAGCAAATAATCCAGAACCAGTTGCAACTTACTAAAGTATTATAATAGTTGGGAGAAAAGTTTTGTCTCTCATGTTAATTTAAATGTTTTTATTTTTATAATACAAAAATTATGAAATATTTTACAATCACATTAAAATTTGGATTATTTATTTACCTATCCACCACCTTCTGTTCTAGTATCTCTTTTATTTTGTTTTAGTATCTATTCACAAGCCATCAAATTCATCATTGTACGTATATTATTCAGTGACATTCATATTTAGAGTCATAAAGTAATGAATCAAAACTTGTTCCAGAATATTTTCATCACCACCTCCCTGCAAAATCTAAAACAAAAAATGTGAATCTGTATGCAGTTACTCCTTATTCTTTTTCCTCCTCACCCTGAAAATCACTAATCTGATTTCTGCCAGCATGGATGTGCCTATTCTGAAAAAGTCACATGATCTCCTCACTGGTGACCTGCATGTGCAAATGTTTATTTCATGAGAGGCATTTTTTCATCACACAGTGGTCCTTATGTTCACACCTGCTATCTTTCAGAGTACGGTGGTCCATGCTGTATTGCTCTGGCTTTCATCCTTGAAATTAATACTACATTTTATCTATTGTCTCCTTGTCTCATTCTGACTCTGCTTCCTCTTCTGTTACTTAATTATACCACATGAACTTCAACTTACCTTGAACAATCAGAAAAATTGTGTTTGAGTAGCCTGGACAGGTAAGTCATCAACCGACCAGAACTGGGATGTTTATTTGTCCTCCTATTTCAGATACAACAGCTTTCCTGAAAAATCCTAATGCTTCTACTGTGGATGTATCTGTGTTGTTCATTATCCTACTATTAAGAAATGATTGTGTCCTTATTGTGAACCAGGTACTAAGTGCTAGGAAAACCAGAATGCTTTAAGTCACTGTAGACAGTAAGTCCTGCTCACAAACAAGGCAATTGCTATAGGGTATGTATGATGAGTTATACAATTGAACAGCACAGGGTATGTTGGAGACATTTGAATGGCACCCAGCTCCATTGGCTTTCTTGAAAAAAGTCATCTAAACAAAGGATTCGAAGAGGATTAAGAAATAACTATATAAAACTAAAGCAAAAATAAGGGCAAAGACAACAAATGTTTTCTTGGATTCTAAATTCTTCATTCAATATAGGTAATTTTTTCATCTTTCAGAGCAAAAATCTACAGGGCATGTAAAGATGAAAGTAGAAAATGAGAAGCTGCATATACAGTTAATTTGATTTGTTTGTTTTGAGACAGAGTCTCACTGCATAACTGAGATTGGCCTCTAGTTCATAATTCTTCTATCTCTAATTTCTGAGTGCTGGGATTACAAGTGATAGTGAACGCACCCAGAACATTGTCAATAATCACGATGAATAAATAAATATTAATACATTAATCATCCCATGTCATGAATGACTTTCACTCTAATAGAAGAAATGTCATTCATCTCTTAATCTTTCCCATGCTAGGAGTGGATCATTTAAACAAAGAGAGGTGTATTTCTTACAATTCTGTAGACTGAGAAATCAAAAAGTGAGGACCCCATATCTAATAAGAGCTGTCTTGTGGTGTCTTCCCATAGTGGAAAACTGAACCACTAGAGATTATACTTGCCTGTAAGAAAAGATCACACTGATAGCCCTATACTCCTAAGTGGCATTAACCAAAGTGTGTGGTGGATGAGTGGAACCCTCGGGATGTGAACATCTCCCAGTAGACTTTGTCTTTAAACATTGCTGAACTAAGTTTCCACAACATGCTTTCTGAGGTATGCTTGCATTTCCCTGTCAGCCCTTAGCACCTACCACACCGCAATACAACTTGTCAATGACCACGACAGTGATCAAAATAGAAACTTACTCCTGAAAAACAAAACAAAACAAAACAACACTTTGTGAAAAGAACAAGGGATGTAAGTGCTTTGGGAGGCAGGGAGTGAATACTGGAGCACTACACAGTCTAACATCACTAATGTGGTAAATGAATGAATTCTAAAATTTCAGGAGCTTAATGTGACAGGAACTTCTCATGTGACAGGAACTTCATCATTCTTGCTCATGTCAGAACGTGTTAGGAACTTCGAAGATGTCTCTCACATTTTTCTAACTAATGGAGAGTTAGGAATCCTGGCTACCTCTGTAGAACACATGTACTTGAACATCATTAAATGTGGTGGACTGCCTGTAGAATGGACAGCAATGATCCCTGTGCCTATCTTCCTTTGATCAATCACTGTTAGTGAATAGTAGAGTATGGCAAAAGTGAGAGGATGATACATCTGAGATTTGATTTTAAAAACACTGTAAACTTCCATTTTGCCTATCTTATTTTCTCTCTCTCTCTCTCTCTCTCTCTCTCTCTCTCTCTCGCGCGCGCGCTTTCTCTTTCTCTCTCCCCCCACCTTATCTCCCTCCCCCTCTCTCTCCTGTCCTCTCTCCCTCCCTCTCTCCCTCTTCTGTTCCCTTCTCCCTCTTTATTCTGGAAGAACAAAGTATCCATGATGTGACTAGCCCTGTGAGTGGACCACATAATGAAGAACTGATATCTTCAGTGAATATTCAGTAGTGCCCTGAGTCATGACAACAACCATGTGAGTGGACTTGGAAGAGGAGCCACCCCAGATGAGTCCTGAGATGCCTGCACCACCTGCTGACACAGCCTCTGAAACACTGTGTTAGTCACTTTCCTGTCACTGGGAGAAAATATCCAACACCCACAGCATAAAGGAGAAGAGGTTTAATTTGGCTCATGATCTGCTGCCTCTAAGGCAGAAACATCAGGTTCAAGGGTCTGGTGAGGAAGGCCAGTCACCTTGAAGTAGCCAGGAAGCAGAAGAGTAGGGATAAGAATACACTCTCCCAGGTCACCCCTGGCATCCTGCCTCCACCCAGACCCTACTGCCTCATAACATGTGTTAGACCACTCATGAAGGTATTAATCCACTGATAAGTACACCCTGTGACAGTCAACTTCCAAACACATGAGATTTCTTGGGACTATTTCAATCCAAACTCTTACAGACTGATCTAAACAAATTGCATGGCTTACTGATCCAAAAATTTCCCGGATTCTTGATCCACAAAAATTTCCAGATTGTTTTAGTCTCTGAGTTATACAGAATTTTTTTTGTACAGCTATAATAATACACCATGGTTAGAAAACAAAGACTTGAAAGATAAAGAAGGATGTTTTAAAAGTCTACATATGAAAGTGGTTCTCACCCCTGTCCCTTACCTTCAGCACAAGTGGGCTGCCCCATCTATCTGCAAGGCATGCTGGGAGCTATACAGTAACACAGAGCCTGAATACTCCATTGGATAGTAAAAGCTCAGGGGCATTAGCCAATCTAGCTGTAACCTTGTAATAGTATTCAGTCATGTATAAAGTCATAGAACAGTTCAGTGGAAATTTACAGAGGAGCATGAGTACTCTGTTGTTACAGCTAAAGTTTTAATAGGAGTGAAACAGTGCCTGTTGCTTAGAACCACCCTAATATTAGTTAATAGATCAATGACATAAAATCTTTAGAAAAATATGAGCACATGCTTGTCGACTGTACAAATAAATGAAAAATTTTCATTTGTTGGCAAGTTTCACAACGTTGATTCAACATGTTAGCTCAGAGGCATCACCTGTACGAAAATTTATACCACAAAGAAAGCATTGCAACTTTCACTGCACTTCTAAAGAAAGACGTTGTACATAGCACAAATATGGTATGGAATAAGAAGGAGTAAGGATACAGTTTTGAAATTTCAACCCAATTACACATGTGTAAAAGAATAGATCTTAAATATCTTAGTATATTCTTTCAATTTTATAAAAAAAACTGGACAAGACTTTCTGGTTCATAACTTTCTTGGTAAACATGATTTAGTCTTAGTTATCTCACTAGAGGAAGAAACATAGACTACATAGATAGTTGGTTAGACAGATAGATGGATGGTATTGATTTTAGAAAGACTAGTCTTTAGATAATAAAGGAAAATTCAGCAGCTTTCTAATACCATGCATGGTGATAATTTTCCCTTTGCCAATGAATTTGAGGAACAATATGATTAAATGATATGGCTTTGGTGCGTATTTCCATTTCTGTCTCATAGCAAGAGCCTAAAGTATAAAAAGGAGCTAGAGGTGGCTATTTTACAAATAAAAACTATTAACTTTCTGCGCTGTTCACACCAAAGAGAGTTTAGCATGCCTTTCTTCTCCTTCTTCCTCTCTCTCTCTCTCTCTCTCTCTCTCTCTCTCT
>NW_004524717.1:7307399-7317579 GCF_000260255.1 Octodon degus
TACAGAATTTTTTTTGTACAGCTATAATAATACACCATGGTTAGAAAACAAAGACTTGAAAGATAAAGAAGGATGTTTTAAAAGTCTACATATGAAAGTGGTTCTCACCCCTGTCCCTTACCTTCAGCACAAGTGGGCTGCCCCATCTATCTGCAAGGCATGCTGGGAGCTATACAGTAACACAGAGCCTGAATACTCCATTGGATAGTAAAAGCTCAGGGGCATTAGCCAATCTAGCTGTAACCTTGTAATAGTATTCAGTCATGTATAAAGTCATAGAACAGTTCAGTGGAAATTTACAGAGGAGCATGAGTACTCTGTTGTTACAGCTAAAGTTTTAATAGGAGTGAAACAGTGCCTGTTGCTTAGAACCACCCTAATATTAGTTAATAGATCAATGACATAAAATCTTTAGAAAAATATGAGCACATGCTTGTCGACTGTACAAATAAATGAAAAATTTTCATTTGTTGGCAAGTTTCACAACGTTGATTCAACATGTTAGCTCAGAGGCATCACCTGTACGAAAATTTATACCACAAAGAAAGCATTGCAACTTTCACTGCACTTCTAAAGAAAGACGTTGTACATAGCACAAATATGGTATGGAATAAGAAGGAGTAAGGATACAGTTTTGAAATTTCAACCCAATTACACATGTGTAAAAGAATAGATCTTAAATATCTTAGTATATTCTTTCAATTTTATAAAAAAAACTGGACAAGACTTTCTGGTTCATAACTTTCTTGGTAAACATGATTTAGTCTTAGTTATCTCACTAGAGGAAGAAACATAGACTACATAGATAGTTGGTTAGACAGATAGATGGATGGTATTGATTTTAGAAAGACTAGTCTTTAGATAATAAAGGAAAATTCAGCAGCTTTCTAATACCATGCATGGTGATAATTTTCCCTTTGCCAATGAATTTGAGGAACAATATGATTAAATGATATGGCTTTGGTGCGTATTTCCATTTCTGTCTCATAGCAAGAGCCTAAAGTATAAAAAGGAGCTAGAGGTGGCTATTTTACAAATAAAAACTATTAACTTTCTGCGCTGTTCACACCAAAGAGAGTTTAGCATGCCTTTCTTCTCCTTCTTCCTCTCTCTCTCTCTCTCTCTCTCTCTCTCTCTCTCTCTCTCTCTCTCTCTCTCTCTCTCCCCCCTCCTTTTTTCCCTTCCTGATAGAATCCTTGATTGGGCTTCATTTATAAAAAGAAGTATTAATGATGGTTCCAGAAAAATTCTTTGTGCTGACTTTTGTGTGCACTATGAAGGACTTTCAAAATAGATTAACAATAACTAAATGAAAAGGGAAAGTATAGTGATTGGTTAATGCAAGTAATAAACCAAATATTGTTTTGCTATGATTAGCTAGTGTTTTCAAGAAAATAAAGTATTTTGCTTCCACTAATCAGATGATTGCTGAAGTTCTCTAAAATATGAAATTAGTCTTAATTAAAATTTCACACTGTATGATGGATTGGCTGTTTCAACTCCACACTGCAATGAAATAGCTGTACTTCGGAAGATTCCTTAATGAACATGGATTCTAAAATTCTTTTTCCATTGGGGTTTATTATCTCCAGAACTTCAATGAAAATATATTGCCTCCCTTCATTTTGTTGGTGTATCAAACAAAAGTAAGGAATACTTTTTCAGAAAAAGAGGCTGGGCAAAATATTAATGAAAGATTTCTGTAGAGAAAATTGTGTATTCAATGATCTGGAGTTGAGAAGAAGAGACATAATAAGTAAGCACCAGCCACTGCATACAGCGGGGTAACGGACTGTCCTAAGGAAAAAAAAAGTTAAGGCAGATGGTCATTACCTTGGACTTCTCCAAAAAGTTTGTATTCTATAACTTTATCTGAGGGAAAAAGAAAGCCATTGAAAGAGTTGTACATGCAAGAGAAATAAGTTAGACTGGTGTTATAGAGAGACTGTAGCATGTAGAGGATGCACTAAAGACTAAGGATGAGATAGAGGAGAGGGAGGGAGGGAGGGAAAGAAGAAGGGAGGGAGGGAAGGAAGGAGGTAAGGAGGGAGGGAGGAGGAGGGAGAGGGACAAAAATAGGTAGAGACAGAGACAGGTTACAAAGACAAAGGCAGGATTTCTAACAATTTTTACTGATTTTTTAAAAATTTCTCCTTTTATGTGTGCCTCTGTTGAAATGGCAAGTCCTTAGAAACCAGGGGAAAGGAGATCAGTTGGTGGGGCATTTTACTGGTACCACCTTCACAAGCACGTGAAGTTCTGTGAATGTGCTACTTTTATGGGCAACCCTACCTGAATATGTACTTCCATCCTTTGTCCTCATTTGGAGAGTTACACCTGTGTTTTTAAGACTGATGTATTAAAAACTCAGAAACTGTAGAGTAAAAACAAAGCTAAAGTAAGCACCTTTACTTACTTTTGTAAATCATCTTTTGTAATCTTTTGTAAATCATCTTTCCCCAAACTTATTTGATTGCAGAAAAAGATATTCCATTAGCCTTCAAGCAACTAGAACAATGTAAGATGCAGGTTGGGAATCGCTGTGCTCTGAATTCATGAAGAATAACAGAAACTACAACTGAAATTGATGGGAAGCCCCTCTCCTTGCAGGCACTAGGGCACCCCACCACTCTCTTGAGTGCTGTAATTATGAAGCCACTAACAGTGGTTCCTGTTGGTCTCCTGTATCTCCCCCAAACACCACGAGAGTTTAGCAAAATTTTTCCTTCTGTCGTGCAGTATCTTCATTGCTACTTAATCATCTTGCAGATCACTAAAACCCTCATTCTGGTTCCTGAAATATGGAAATGGCCATTCTTGCACTATTCCCACATAGAGAGAGAGCGAGGTGGAGCTCTGGGATTCTTCCATTGGATGTCAACTTCATGTGCAAGAGGAAGAGTACACTCTTCCTGAAACTCAGTAATCCCAAAGGTAAATTCCTGTCCACAGGGAGTTTTATAGTCTCTGTGCCATTGGGGAAAGTGACGCTCTCTTCCTTACCCAGATTTGGGTTCTAAGGAGTGATTTCCAAGACCCTGACAAAAATCCATGGCTGCAACAGATGTAATTGATATAGCCCTGAATCAAGGCAAGTAGAATATCATTTTGTTTTCATTCTGGATTTATGGAATGAAAGGCTTAATTTTTTCCCCTTCCAAAATATTTTAAATCATTCAAAGGCAGCATTACATTTTTACCAGAAATATGAAAAAGTAACTGGGACACTTACAATGACCTAAATGCATGTTGATTATCTTTTTCTGTTATTTTCTACCCTTACATAAAGAAAAAAGAAAATAAACATCAGCAGTAAGAAAAATGAAAGTAGGTCAGGCTTCAGAACTATTAGATCAGAAACAACCAAACACACCTTTCCCAAGTCAGAAGCATAAACAAATGTGTAAATGAAATCCATTGCAAGAGTTGCAGTTATTTCTCTATTAGGCTTGGAAATTAGCAGGGTGGCATTAAATTATCTTGGTTACTAAATCTTATAGCTGGAACAAAGTATAAAGGCAGAAGATGCTACTGAAAGATACAGAAAACACCAAAGCAGAGCTTGCACTGGGTGGGACTCATATTGGAAGACAAAGGGTTTTCCCTGCTGGAGTTATGGGACAGAATGATTTGAGGTTTATTCTGTGTGTCAAGGGGTATGTGTCAGTGCAAAGTTTCCTGATTCTTTTCAACTGGTGACAATCGAAGGTCCAGCAGCCTAATCAAATATAGTATGTGTCATGTTTCAGATCTGGAATGTACCCCAAAGCTCATGCATTCAGAGGTAGGTTTTTGGAGAGTGACTGGACCACGGGATGCTGTCTTCACTGGTGGATCTGTACACTGGTTAGCTAAGCACTGAATGTATTGTCCACAGGTGGGGTGTAGTCAAAGGATCTGGTCAAGGAGACATGACCAGAAGGGCACATCTTCCTTGTCTCTTCACTCTCTGCTTCCTGGATGCTGTGGCATTAGCAGCAGTCCCTGCCTGACCATGCCACTGCATCATTGCTGTCTTGAACCAGTTGACAGTAAGCTGTAAACATGAGCCAAGATGAACATCTCCTGCCTTATGAAGTGTAGCATTCAGCACTGTTTACACAGGCATAAAAGGAAGATAAACATAAACAATTTGGAGCCTACCTGTTAATACAAAGATTCTCATAAAAAAAAACATTTAAAAACAAGATAAAACTTCCAGGGGAACCCCCCCCCCCAAGAAAAAGAGTGGGAACAATTCTCTGAACTGAGTCAGGTTAGTAAGATTGCAGACAAATCTCTTAAGAGAAAATTCAAGGCTTTCAAGAACAAACTCTGAGTCCATGAGGTGTTTACCTCTTTTGAGAATTTGAGCCTGCTTTTGTCATCCATGTATGCAGGTTCCTCAGTCTTACTCAAATTGGTATGAATCCGCAGTAGAGCTTAAGTTTCTTCTGGAAATTTACAGATTCAAGTGAAGAAGATCTCAATGAGCTTCAACTTTGGAAGAAGATGCACCTCAAATTTCCTCTACCTAATTTGTAGGAGAAATAAAATCCTAATTCCATTACTAGTTAGCAGCTTTTGGAGTGTACCATTTTTCATAGAATTCAAGAAAAAAATGTAGTATTCATGATAGGGCCCACCATACATTGCGTAGTATGATAGTTTTAAGCTAATTTTGACTTTCTCTGTCAAGCTCTGAAAAGTTGGTCCTTAAAATAGCAGAAAGAAAAATTCATCTTTCCTTAGCAATGTGGCTCAGAAGACAGGTCTATAGAGAAGGGAATTTGAGTTTATGGCAAATATCTCATTTTAAGTTTTTAAAGATCACAACATTATTCTTTTAAATGGAAACGCAAAAATATATGTTTTCTTATTCCTGAGTCATTTTTAAAGTCTTTAGGTTATAGCCTGAATTTACATAAAAATTCCTTGATAAGTATGTCAAAAAGCAAGAACCCCAATATATAATAATGAAGTAGATGAAAGTTAGTCAGTTGACATTACATGACTTGAAGATGTACCATGAAACTGTAATAATAAAGGCAGTGTGGTGTTGACAGGAGAATAGAAAAACAGATAAGTGAGATAAAGCATAGACCACAGAAATAAAGTGTACAGCCAATGTTTCACAAAAGAGCAAATGCAATCCAATGCTAAAGACAGTGTTTTCAACAAAGGGGATAAACAACTGGAAATCCATAGGCAATAACCTCTCTGGAAAACACCTAGAAGACAATATAGGAGAACATCTTCATGACTATGGGGATGAGTTTTAGATACAATGCCAAAAGCATTATTCATGAAGAAAAAACTGATAGGTTAAACTTTATGAAAATTCTTTATTTTATTTTATTTTATTTTATTTTTGCAGAACCGGAGATTGAACTCAGACTCTTGTGCTTTCCAGGGAAGTGCTTATTCTACTGAACCATCTCCCCAGCCCCAAAGGTTTTTTTTTTGTTGTTGTTTGTTTGTTTGTTTGTTTTTGGTGGAACCAGGGATTGAACTCAGGCCCTTGCACTTGCCAGGGAAGCACTTATTCCACTGAGCCATCTCCCCGGTCCCATGAAAATTAAAAACCACAAAAGATACTACTATACAAAGAATGTGGCTATAAAGGCACATTGAGAAATTTTTCAAAAATACGCATTTTTTTGCTTCCAGTTTCTACATTTTATTATCAAAGTACAGTGCTTCTGAATTTCAACTCAGAACAAAATGGAAACCTCTCTCCTGCCACCCACAGTGCACCCATATGCAATATGCCACTTAGCTCTACCTGAGGCAAGAAGGCAAGGTGTGGGGAAGCCGGTGGGGGAATACGTAGGATCAGATCCCAGGCCACAGGCCAAATAATTCTCAGGACTCCAGATGTGGGCTTCTCAGAGGTTCCCAATATATGTGAACGATGTAAAAGGAGACACCCCCGTGGAAAGCCCTCTCCATCACTTTCTCCAGGGCAGCCTGCCCTAGGTCCTGAAAGGAAAAACACATATCTTACAGTTTATATCTAAAATTTATAGAGAACCAGCAGTGAGAACAGAAACACAAAAACAAAAACTTCATTTAAAAAGATATAGTACAACAAATACACACAAGGAAGATTCTCAGCATCATATATTATGAAAGAATTGCAAACTCACACTACAAAGAAATGCCCCGCACATGTAGAGGAATGTAGTAGAATGATGAAAATTGAAAGCACTGATAACATTAATTGCTAGTAGGGATGTGGCAAAAGAGAGACTTGTGTTCACTGCTAGTGGGAGTGGGAAAAGGTGTAGTCACCTTAGAAGGCCATTTGGCAGTTTCCTACAAGCTGGGCAGACAGGCTTAGTATCCAGTCAAGTGATCATATTCCTTTGCATTTACCCAAATGAGTTCAAAACAATCCACAGGGGACAAACTGCATGGGCCCCTTTTCTGTTCTTCTCTTGGAAAGGAGTTTTCTTTCCCCCTAATAAATATTTTCCACTCTTAAATAATAATAATAATAATGATAAAACAATCCACACACAAAGCTGTGCACAAATTTTTCTTAAGCTCTGTCCACAATTTCCAAAACATGGAAGCAATGTACCCAAAAGGTGAATGGAAAAATGAATGTGAGAGAATACTCAGTGAAATCTTTTGCAGTGCTAGGAAATCATCAAGCATGGAAAGATGTGGAGGAAACTCAAAAGTATTGCTAAGTGATAAAAGGCAAGCTGAAAATGCTGTATGCTCTATAATTCTAGCTATTGGAAGATCAGTGATTAGACCTGGAGTGTCTAATCCGTTACCACCACAGTAAGCGAGGCTGAAGCAGGAGGATCACACATTTCAAACCAACCTGAACAACTCTGTGACAGACTCAAAGCTTGTGTTAAAATGAAAAAGGGGCTATACATCTTGTGCAGAGCAAGGCCCTATGTTCAATACTTAATTGCAGAGAATAAAGAACCAGTAATTAATTTGTAAAACTTTCCACTTTTCTAAAGGGGAAATATAGCATGCGGCATCCTCAGCAAAGATTAGTGATCATCGCCCTCTGCAAGCTGGCCTCCCTGCATGCTCCAGGCTCCGCTCCTCCATGCCAGCTGGACAAGTGCTAATTTCTGAGACACAGGTAAGTCACATCCTGAGTCTCTAAGATCGGGAGATACCAATCACACTGTGATTACAAACAAAAGAAAATAGGAAAAGAATGTACCTCAGTAGCCAACTCATGTCTATAGAACCTGTGTTTAAAAATTAGGAGTTGGGGTATAGGAAGACACCCACTATACAGAGCCACTCTGTTTTAGACTTAGAAGAACCCCTTCATTTTTCCTGTTTTAGAAAAGAATAAAGATCTCTTTTCTGGCTTTTTCTGTCTTGGTTATCCAGTATGGTGGAGTCAGGGAATAGCATTCTGGTGACTCTGGTAAATTTGCTGTTATCTTTGTAGTGGCCAACATTCTTATATCCTATCTATGGTCAATGCAAAATCAAAATAGCAAATCGAAACATTTGCTTCTTCTAACCCACCCTTTGGTTAAGGTTGAAGGCTGAGTCATAGTTCTGCTGATCATTCCCTTTATATTTATTTTTTAAAATTTTTATTTGTTTATTTATTTACCCGTAGCAAGGGTTACTATCAAGCTCCATCCACTGAGCCAGGGTGGAGTGTTAGTGAAAGCCTTGCCCCTCGTGTAGCACACTACCTACACTTGTGGGTCCACAGGCCCGCCGGGGGCCTCACCCCAAGCTCTAACAATGGGCAAGATCATTCGCTTTAGACTGCCTGTCATTTTCTGAGACTAAATCTTCCATGTGATGTGTCCATAAATCCAAAAGATCTGTTACCTATACTCCTTAATTTCCACAATCTTAGAGACATTTCCCTCTTCAGGTTTGAGTCACTTCTCCACGTTCCTTTATTTTTCCACTGAGAAAAGAGGCAGAGTTGAGGGATGGGAAGTAAAAGATCAGTGACACAGGTCTTGGAGTGCCACTTGAAGGCAACAATATTAAGCCACTTTTATTTGTTTCTAATTCGCCTTGTAGCAAAATAAACCAAACAGAGTAGTTAAAATTGTACTACACAGAAATTCAGAGTCATACACTAATAGATGATTTTTTTTTTTTTTCCTCCAAACGCCTTCAGGGCAGGTTTGGCTGGCTTGAGTTGTGGGGATAGAACCACAGCAACCTGAGCATGACTGCTTTGTTGAAGCAGCCACTTAAAGAACTGAGCTAAGGGGCAGGCCCCCAGATGATCTTTTAAGTTTGCTTTTCTTAAGGAACATTTAGCTTTTTATAGAGAGCATCTTCTGGAATCAATAAAAAATATAAAGTGGGCCACAGAACATCAGATGATATACTATGATATACATGAACCCTGATCAATATTTACTGCCTCTAAAAAGCTAAGTGTAGTTGATATGCTTAAAACAGCTATTTGATGAAGATGTGCCTTTGTACCCTACTCCTGGAGTTTAATTTACATTCAAGACTGACCTAGGTAAGGAGTTTTGACAATTTCACTTGGGCCTTATTGCTAAGAATTCTATCTAGGTTCTTTATTGTCATGTAAATTCATTCTCCTTAGAACTCAACATCTTCTGACATTGGTTCAACTTCTTAGAGAAGAGAAAAACTGATAGCAGCTCCAAAACCAATTAGACAATGGAGAAATACAGCCATCCCTATCTTGCTGCATGGTGACCAGTGCAATTGAAGACTGTGGGACTGAGGAATACATTTGACCCTTAGTCTGTGGAGTGATGGCTTGCATTTATAGGTCTGAGGTATGACTATGGGTATTTATGTTCTCAAAGTGTACATCTTTGCTCTTCATTGGCTTATTTGGTTGTATATCCCCCTCACAGCCAGTTGGGAAATTGCTTTCCCAGCACACTTAGCAACCAAAATCATCTTTGGATTTCTGTGAGTTCCAAAGAGACAAAAGTATAAAGTTAGACTTGATGAGGAATTTGTAGAGTATGAAAAATTTGGAACTTTCCTCTTCCTGTTGGACTCATTTACATTGTTACTGCTCTCACAGCATGAGTCAGAGTGCTCCCTTGTTAGAGTCTTGCTATGCTTAATGTGACATATGATTTAAAAAGATGAGAGGTGGGGAAATAGTCTATATGAGCTGTATGTGAAAGGAGATGGGGCACATTTGAAATGCTCATTGCAGTAATGATGCTTTGGAAGTTTATGAATGTCAGCTTATGCCAGCATCATTTTTATTCCTGTCACTAGGAAAGCATTGTAAATAGTAATATTTGGCCAAACTTCACAAGTAGTTCCCACTAAACGGAAGAGGAATACGAGAGAGGAAATCATTCATGGTATTGCTACTTGGCAAAATACCAGTTTCAAGTAGAAATTAATGCTTTGTCTTTCATTATGTCCCTTGTAAGTCCTCCAAAGGAACCATGGTGATGGTTCAACACCTTGAGGGCCTTTCAAGTTTACCAGAAAGTTCTCTCTAATTATTGTCTTATGCTAGATGGGGCTCCTTCAAAAAATGGAAAGGTGTGGAGTTAGGTGTCATAATGGCAGTTTTTCAAAACTTTTCTCTTTATATCATAAATTTACAAGTGTTAGGTTGCCTTCTCCACTCTGCCTTAAATTGTCTTAGTTTTTCTAGAGTCTACTCCCCAGTGTGGATGTGTTCTTACTCAAATCATCTGCAGAATGTTTTTACACAGCAGTAGGATGTCCATCTTGCCCATCTCTTTAAAGGTAGAAACTTCAAGCATATTTTGTTTATTAAAAAAAATAATTTTGATTCCAATACTGACAGAATTTATTCTTCCCTGTAGTTTTTAAGTCTTCATGAAACTTTTCTTTATGGTGTTTTTGAAACAGTGCAGTAGGAATGAAGCAGGCCTATTGAAGCCCAGGACAAGTAATAGAAACTTATGAGAAAATTCTATTCCTAGACTTCCCTGGGGAAAGAGGGAGGAAAGAAGAAGAAAAAGAGAAATCCTGCTAGCCCATGACTTCCCTGCCTGTGTCACAATTTGTGTCCTAGGCAACAAAGATGTTCCATGAGCACATATTCAAAGACACTTAGATCTATATATTTTCTGATTGTCTTTGTCTAGTTAAACAAGCCTCAAAAGCATAATAAATAACTTATGGTAAATCAATGGCCATACATAATATATGCAAATTTTTAAAAGATTGCTTTATGTATAATTCCCAAATGCATGCTACA
>NW_004524717.1:7318880-7320798 GCF_000260255.1 Octodon degus
GATAAGTTGTGCTTGAATTTTCATTGAAATGTAGATATTGTTGAATTTCTTGGTTAATTTCATCTGTGATCTATTGATTACTGAGTAGGGTGTTATTTAATTTCCACATATTTGGAGGCTTGTTCTGTTTTGTTTTGTTTTTTTGTCATTTATTTCCAGTTTCATTGCACGGTTGTCAGACAGATAATATGCATGGGATAATTTCTGTTTTCTTACATATACTTAAGCATGACTTATGGACTAGTTTGTGGTCTATTTTAGAAAATGACACATGTGCATCTGAAAAATATTTTTATTCAGCTGAAGTTGGGTAGAGCACTCTGTATATGACCACCAAGTCCATTTTTTCCAAGCTCTGGTTCATTTCTTCTACTTCCCTGCTATTTTTTTTTTTCTGGTTCACCTGTCTTTTTGGGATAAGAGGGTGTTATGGTCTCCTGTTAAGATTGTGGTATTGAATATTAGATTTTTCATGTCCATTAACATTTGTCTTATATAGTTGTGTGCTCCCATGTTTGGTTATAGATATTTATGATTTTTTCCTCTTCCTCTTGAAATTTTCCCTTAACCAGTATACAGTGAACTTGTTTGTTTCCTTTGATAATTCTTGGTTTGAAGTTGAGATGGAGAACAAGATTGCTACTCCTGCTTTTTTCTGAGCTTCTGGGGCAGGTAGTATTGTTTTCCATCCTTTGATTTTCAGCCTATGAATTTCTTTATGAGTTAAATTTGCTTCTTGTATACAGTATATAGCTGGATTTTATTTCCTAATCCACTGTGCCAGTATATTTCTCTTAATTGGTGAATTGTGTCCATTTACATTGATGGTTATAATTGAGATGTGTTGACTTATGATTGACAGGTTATTTACCTGCTGGGGCTTACTGCTTTTTGTCTTGTGTTTAATTGTTTGCCCTATTTAGTGGGTTCCTTCTGTGCTCATTCATGGAGTTCTGATCATTTTTGTCCCTCTCTAGAACATCTTCCAGTAGTCTGTGTAGGGTTGACATTGCCATCATGTAATTCTTTAGTTGTTCTTTGTCATTGAATTATTTCATTTCTACATCAAACTTGAGAAAGAGTTTTTCATGGTATAGTAGTCTGGGCTGGAATTTGTTTTCATAGAGATTTTGAAGTATTCTGCTCCATGCTTTTCTTGCTTTCATGGTTTGTGAAGAGGAGTCAGCCGTAATTCTGATGGGTTTTCCTTTGAATGCTATCTGTTTATTTTCTCTAGCGGCTTTGAGTATATTATTCTTGTGCTGGATTTTCTGGAATCTTGACTATTATATGTTTCAGTGTGTTTTTACTTGGGTTGAGGTTATTTCGCATTCTGTATACTTTGTTTACCTGGATATCAGATTGTTTCCTCATATTTGGGAAGTTTTGTGCTATTACTTCTGCCCATATTTTTTATATCATTTGTATTGACTTTTTCTTTCTCATTGATGCCTATTAGTCTCACACTGTTTATCTTTGCATCGTCTTGCAGGTGATGAATTACATTTTCCTGCATGCTAGTGTTTTAAGGAGATCCTTTCTTACCTTTTCACTAGCTGCACCAGCATCTTGAAGATCTGAAACTCCGCCTTCACTTTCACTCAAACGATTTTGCAGGCTTGTGATTGAGATTTTAAGTTCCTCTACATTTCTTTGACTCTGCTTCATGCAATCTATTTATTTCCTCTATTGCTTATTCAAGGAATCTGTCATTTTTCTAATGTCTTCTATTTTTTTATCAATGTCTTCTTTAGAAGCAGTTATTAATTCTTTTACTGCAGTGTGTTTTCAGATCGATTTCCTCGATATGTTTCTGTATTTGATTCTTTACTTCAGATGCTATGACTTCAGAGATTTGTTTTTATTTCAGAAATTAATTCTGCTCTGAGTTCCTCTATACCTTTCTTCTGTTTTTTTT
>NW_004524717.1:7320898-7328816 GCF_000260255.1 Octodon degus
TGACCAAGTCTTTTCCATGACCCCTGTATTGGTCAGCTTTTCCACTGATGGAAAAATGCCAGATACTTGTAATTTATTTTTTAATTTTTGGACCACTAAACCCACCCTGAGGGAAGGGATGGTATAGCATGTGGTGCTGGGGATCAAACTGCAGTCCCCTGTGCCTGCCTAAGCTTGCCTAAGCAAGTGCTAAGCTATCTTGCTGGCCTACAGATGCCTGTAATTTAAAGGATGAGTTTATTTTGGCTCATGTTGTTTGAAATTTCAGTCAGTAGTCAGCTGTGTCTGAGGCCAAATCATCACAGCAGAAATCATGGTGGAAGAAAGCTGCTCAGCTCATGGCACGTGGAAGTGGAAGTGGAGAGCAGGGAAAGGGCTCTGAGAGGAAGGGGCAAGGACCAGACACACCTAGAACAGTACCCACTAATCTAGGTGACTTTCAATCCAGGCAAGTTGCCAGTCAGTATTTGCTGTCACAGTCTCCTCCACATAATTCATTTCCAGAAACAGAAGTTCCAGAAGATTGTAAATCTGAACACCAGAAAAATATCATGAAAAGAAGCTATGTTTCATTGCCCCTTCTTAATAGAGCCCCATAATTTCTAAGTTGTTCGTGACGACACAATTGCTCTTTTTCTTTCTTACTACTTTGTGTTGAAAAGGCAAAGTAGGAAGTACAGGCAGTGAAAACACTCAGGTGTCTAGGGCTTCCCCTGAATATACTGAAATAAAAGTCTTATGGGTTTCAGGCATGAATTTCTGCATATACTATCTTTCACTTTTAGTTTTATTTTTCTCCAATCTCCAAGTACTCCTTCCATATTCAGCTTTATTTTTCTTTATAGCATACTTGGCACTGTTATATTTGCTTACCGATTATCTTTTCTAAAAGAGAATACAGATATTTTAAAATATTAGAAATAAGGCAGAATTTCACTAAATAAAATGATAGGGCTTCAACAATGGTTGTTGTGCTGCACAGTGTTGTCTTCAAATTAGTTGTCCAGATTACCAGAAATAAACATGCAAAATTGGTCAAAAGAGATTAAAAATTAAAAAAGCAATAGCTGTTCCTTTTTAAGTTAAAATTATTACTTATTTCTTCTTTATTTTATAAATTATCAAAGCTTCATATAAATATTTAGCAGTTGCAATAGCCCCAGCCTTTTGTAGGTATCTACCATAGATATGGCACTATGAGATATGTGACATAGCATAAGATTAGGGCCCTTTAAGTACTTCAAGGAAAGACACTTTCCAGCCCCACCTGGGGAATAATAAAGTAGTGGGAAGTAAGGAAGTTCAGTGCAGATATTTCCAATGAGAGCTCGCATTTGGGAAAGTACAATGTATTTCTTCCTGAGTACACTGATATCTGCTATGAGCTGTATTGATGAAAGGCAACTTAGGAACATGCCTTTAGATGTCGCTAGTAGTTTCCAAGGAACTATTTGATCTAATATGTTGGGACTTAACTCAGTGGCTGCTTCCTGAATCCATAACAAGTTCTTTGAAGTATGACATTTCAGAGAAATTGAGGATGGTCTGCAGGAATTGGCAGCATACATTAGCGCTTCAAATGATGAATGCATGTATATTTCACAGCTTTCAAATCAAGATACATGAGAGAGTCTGTGGAGCAGATTAGAGCGATGATGAACCTGAAGAGCCCTATCCCAAATCTAACTACTACTTTTGAATAGCTTCCAAGAAGAACGGAAGATGGGGAAACATAGAAAGTGCTCTTGGAGTTTGGAAAGGACAAATCACAATGTACTACAACATATTTTACAGGAGAGGCATAAGTAAGTAGAAAGAAGACAAACATTAATTGTAAGAGCAAGGTTCTGAAAAGTTGTCATAGAACAGGTGGTTTGAAGCCTGGGCTTTGAGAAATGACCAGGAGGCTAATAAATAGAAGAGGAAAAAGATTCATTAAATACTAACACAAAATGAGCAATAGAGGTATTAACTAAGTGGAAATGCGGATTAAATAAATTCATAAGATATTTCAAAGATAAGACCAAAGGTGATTCCTGGTAATATTTCCAATTAGTGGGGAAAACACATGGCTTCTTCATAAAGCACAATGATCCTGAAAGCGGAAAATATCAATTTTGCTGTGCCCCAGGAGGATGCAAGTAATTATCTGTCCACCAGCCCCTGCATGACTGCTGCAGCTCAAGGCGCTCTATTGGCTTGGGGTTGTTGCAACAACAGAGAAGGAAAGCTGTGGAACTGACTCTAGATCCTAAAACCTGAGATCTGGGCCTTTCGTGGTTTCACTCTTAACCCTCACCTTGGCACCATATGGTATTCATAGGCAGATGAAAGGAATGTGGTTAGGTTATTTCAATAGAAAGAAAATTCAAAGATCCATAGGCTCAGATGCCTTTGCTTAGTGATGTGGTAATTGGGTTAACTGTTTCTTTGAGGTTAGCTGTCAACAATCTGCAGCCATTTTTGTCTCGCCTTTTCTCTAAGAAATTTAAGTAACTTTTTCAATGATTAGGGACTGTTGATTTTCCAGTGCAATGTCACTAGAGACACGTCCACTGCAAAGGGGCCACTGATACTTCCAGGAGCCCATACAAAATTTTATTTTATCTATCTATTTATTGCATTTTAGGGAAGAGTCTACAGGGTGTTCAGAGTCTCACTAATAGATCAGACTTATAGTAATCTACCTATTTACAGCCTCGCAAGAGTTGGGATTATAGGCACATGCCATCATGCCCAGTCTCAATTGCCCTTTCAGGGCACCCCGGGGCTGGAGCAGGCACGGCAGGCCTGGGGATTGAAACCCTGGCCCCTGTGCCTGCTTGCAGTTTAATCTGCTGAGCTATTTGGCTGGCCCTCAAAGTTTTAATTTGTATTTTTAATATACTTCTTTACTTTAGAATGGTTGTAGGTTCATACCAAAACTAAGAAGGTGCAGAGATTTTTCTATAATAACATCTTTCCACTGAAATGCATGGCACCCGTGTTAAAAATTTCGAACAGAGTTGTGCATTTGTTACAGTAAGCTTACATTTTATCTCCTGAAGTCCATAGTTTCCATTAGGATATTGTATGTTCTTTGATGTTGGGTAAATATTTAATAATTTATATCCACTATTATACTGCACAAGATAGTTTATTTTAAAACCAAGACAACAGAATAAACTTTAATATTTGAACAACAAAATTTTAAAAAGTCTATTAAGTGCCCCTGACATAGAAAACGCTGCTGGTAAAATTATATCAACATCTGTGGAAATGTGTCTGAGTGGCAAAGCACTCACCTAGCATTTATGAAACCTTGATTTTAATACCCTGGCTTAATACCCAATACAAAAAAAAGTTATATTAAAAAATGATTAATGTTGATATTACGGCTCTCAGTGGCAAAGGTACCCCAAGACCCCCTGACATCCTAACGTGGGTCTCTTCCTTTGCTCACCCCATCAAATATTTTCTATTTTCCCTGCCATATCTCCCCATATCACTAAAACAGTGTGGTAATGACTCAGCGTAGAATGCACTTTTGTCTCCGACTTTCTGTGTGTCTTTGGGCAAGACATGAAGTTATCTGGCCTGCAGATTGCTCATGAATGACTGTCAGCAGTATGGTCTCCCCCAGCTGTTGCTTTTCACCCATTTGGTGAGAACAGTCACCTATGTTCACTGTTTCATGAAAGGAAAAACAGTAGAAAGTTAAAACCATGGTCAATTTTTCAGTTTTGTTTTGACTTTCAGAATCACGATGTGACCATTACTCATGATATGCCAAGTTGACTAGATTAAGACATGCCTAGCAGTTTAGCGAAGCACGCTTCCAGTGTCCGCAGAATGTTTCCAGACGTGACTGGCATGCAGAAAACTGAGACTTGGGGAGACTGGGTGAGATGAGGGGATCCATGCTGTGGAATCTTGGCCTGGGCAGAATGAAGGGGGAGATAGCGGAAGTTAGCCATACTTTGAAGTCTCCATTTGACTTGACCTCTATGTCATTTGCTATTACCTATAGCAGTCAAATTCCTATTGCTTCAGTTTTCCAAAAGCAGAATCATGCCAGCAGTGCTCCAGGGAGTTTCCAAGCTTTCATTCTCACAATGATGTTGCCTTCTCCATACCTCTTGTTTAGGGACTTCCAGATTGTTGAACTGAGCAGCTAGTGGATCCTCTGTTGTAGATGGCCAAAGAGGACTCTCTAGCTTTTGGTAATATAAGCCCACCTACCTAAAGGATCAAATTATATATATTTATATGCCTTGTATTATGAGTAATGAGCTCCACAAGTGTTCCACAAGCTAAGCAAACATATCTGATAAAGCTTAACTTGACAAATGAGTGATGTCTTGAATTGTGAATAGTATAAAACATTGAATGTCATGTGATCACAACTGAGCCAATGGTTCTCTCTCTGACTCTGAGGGATTGTGGGTGATCCTCTCCCAACAGCAAGAGGATAAAAATGGTAGAGGAATTCCTCACTCAATGAGATTAGTGAAATGTGTCAAGTGTGGGAAGCTGCAAAATTTTGTAGAAAACCACCATTCAGATAAGGCTGTAGCAATGCAAGTGATGAATATGATTAACAACAATGCAATGCCACATTTTCATGAAATCCTCAATAGGAAGCAAAATAAATGCCATTGAATAGGACTGTTGTTAAAGTTACATTAAAAGATTCCACCAAACCAAAGATAACAATGATTCTGTTAGTGATGGTGAAAGTCATCTTACATAGTAACATAGAAATCTTCTCTCACCCCTCTTACACCAGCCATGAAGGTTTTCAAAGGTAAGTCAAGGTGAATTTGCTTATTTTTTTTCTGGATTTTGTATTTTCTTTATTACTTTGTATTATACAGCAGTAGTCTAATCACATGACCATTTTGGGGTTGTGGAATGAATCATCTGAATTTCCAATATTTCTTATGGAAAAATTGCTATGACATGGATGTGCTTGGATGATAAGCATGCTTCCAGAATGATGTATGCTCATAAGCCAAGCTTTACTGTATATGAATGCCATTCTTCTAGAGAACCCTAACCAAATATATGTAGGCTCTCAGAAGAATAGAAGCATTTCATGTATATTGAATATAAGTAAACAAATTATCTTAAAAATGACAAGAGTAAGAGAAGTCGTGTCTTCACAGTAGAAGAAAATTACTGAGATCTAATCTTTCCACACTACACACTCCTGGAAAACACTGATCTCTTTGCTGTGCTTTTGGTTATTTACAATATTATTTAAGTAGAATCACACCACTTATAAGTTATTTGATTTTGTAACTCAGCATAACACCTTTGTAAAACCAATAATATTTCTTTGTTTTTTCAGTACTGAGGATTAAGCCAAGAACCTTTGCAATAAGCTACTCGCCCAGCCCATTTTTTAATTTTTTAAATTTTGGCATAAGATCTCAATAAGTTGCTCAATTACTCAACTGGGGCTTGAATTTATGATCCTTCTGCCTCAGCTTCCCAGGATTATATGCATATGCCAAAATGCCTAGCATTTTCTTTAATACACTATTCTATTTATGGATGTGAAATTAGCTTTTTTATCTAGATATCTGTTAAATTTGACACTTAAGTCATTTCTAATGTACAATTCCCAAGAATAAACCTGTTACAAACATTCATCTCCAGGTTTTTGTGTGAACCTTTTTTTCATATCTCTAGAATTAAAAAACCAAAGACTTCTGAGTCATAATAAGTACATATTTAATTTTATAAGAGAATTCCAACAGGAAAAGGAGTGTTGTGGGACTGTCCTACAACAATGTTGTATATGGTTAGATTTATAGACTTATGTGTAAACATATATAATTGTTTATTCCTATTTTTTAAATGTATTTTAATTTTTTTGTCATTCTGTAGGAACTTAAAGTTTAACATATCAATACTTGATGAAAAATATCTGTTCCATGTTATGCCTATGATGTTTGATATTCAGACAGATAGTGAAGTTAAGCTCAACAGCCTAGGTTGTATGGTAATAACAATAAGCTTCTCTTCTGGATGGTTAACAACCTAAGTTTGCAGATCAAAATTAGAGAAAAAGGAGGGCCACAAGGAAGGGAAAAATTTTGGCCCTAACCTTCCAAGGTCAATTAAGACTCAGGACATATGAGAACTTGTACTATAACATCAGGTAACACAGTTGTATACCAAATTTTCTGATCAAGGAGATTATGGGGCCAAAGAGGAAAGTGATCGATGTTGTAGAGTGTGCCTAAGGAGAGTTAAATGGAGAGAAAACATTCTCTCAGGCTGTCATGGAGAGCAAATTGGCCAAGCAATGGCCCTGACTCATCCACATGTCTGACACTGAGAAAGGATCTACAATCTGAGGTATAGGGTTTCGGGATAAATCCTAAGGGGATTTGACTGGCCTTATCAGATATGAAAGCTACAATTCTTGTTACATAGGTCTTGCTTTATCTTGGTCTTAACCATACATCAGACAAGTATAAAAATGAAGTATAAGAAGTAAAGCCATGATGTTATGTTGAGCTGTACGTGACTCAGGTCAACAACTTCTGACATTGCCAGTCAAGTGGAAGACCCAATACTATTATGAACTACTGTATTATTTTGGAATATTTTGCTGAGTTCACACACCTATAACATTTAAATGACAGAACCAAACAAAAAAAGGGGATGCTGATGAATGACCATTTTGTATCTGTGTATTCAAAATGGTTAGGATAGATATATAGCTATAATCTCTTAATTCAATGAATAGAGAAATTCATTCTAATAGTGTTTGTAAATAGGATATCATGTCTGCATCTTGCACAACAAATAACCACCAGGAAGACAGTATACAATGTGTTAACTATTGAAACTGTCCTATCAATTTGATTTGAAACTGTCTCATTGATATTTGTTTCTCAATAACATTATGGGGAAACAATTTCCAAACTACTTATTCATGCTTGTTGTGTTATTTTGTGTTGTTAAGGGTGATATATGAAAGTTTCAGTTGCTCCAAATTTTCACTAGTATTTAGCCTTATTAGTATTATCTATTTTACTATTACAGTAGACATACAAGAATACATCATTATGGTTTCTGTTTTCAGTTCCTAAACAGATAATATCAAATACTTTTTCGTGTGTTTATTTAACACTTTCATTGCAGCCTATTCAAATCTTTTTCATATTTTTCAATAGGATTATTTTCTTGCTGTTGACTTTGAAGAAATATATATATTCTACTTCAGCCTTTTACAGCTCAGCATATTAATATGGCTTTACTTTTTATACCTCGTTTTTATACTTTTCTGCTGGATGGATAAGACTAAGTTAAAGCAAGACTTATATAACAAGAAATGTAACTTTTGGATCTGATAAGATCAGTCAAATCCCCTCAAGATTTACTCTGAAACCCTGTGCCATAGTTTGTAGATCCTTTGTCAGTGTCAGTGGACATTGCCAGTCCTACAGATAACCCACTACTATTATGGACTACTGGACTGTATTGGATTATTTTGCTGAACTCATGTACCTACAATATTTAAATGCCAGTGCAATACCCATCTCTGACAAAACTAAATTAAAAAGGGGGGATTTAACATGGCTGACACTGAAAAAAGATCTACAAAGTGCTGTACAGGGTTTCAGGGTAAGTCCTGAGGGGATTTGACTGACCTTATCATATACAAAAGTTACTTTTTTTGTTATATAGGTCTTGCATTATCTTGGTCTTAACCATCCAGCAGAAAAGTATAAAAATGAAGTATAAGAAGTAAAGCCATGGTGTTATGTTGAGCTGTAGGGGACTCAGGTCAATAATTTCTGACATTGCCAGTGAAGCAGAAAACCACTACTATTATGGACTACTGAACTATATTGAATTATTCTGCTGAATTCATGCACCTACAATATATGAAGGGCAACGGAATACACATCTCTGACAA
>NW_004524717.1:7335806-7347337 GCF_000260255.1 Octodon degus
TTTTTTTTTTTTTTTTTTTTTTTTTTTTTTACTTCTAATGTTATTAATTCATACATATCAGCTGAACTAGTGTCCTCTGCACTTGTTCTGGGTGGGCTCAAGACCTGAGATTGCATTTTGCTCCTTCTCTTTGTCATTTTGTATAGCACTGAACTCTGACCTTTGGTGTAGAGCTTTGGTTCAGTTATAACCTTAATACTTACTGAATTTTGGATGCAAATCTATTAAGTTTGAGTTTATCCAGTTATACCTGGCTTGAGTATAGCTGTTGTGTTCTGCTACTTCCTGCTGCAGCCCTTTGAAGTGATCCTGTTGTGCCCCTCTGGCAAAGTGAACCTGTGGTGCCCTTCTGTTACGCCCCTAGCCCAGGGTCCACATGGAAGCACAGAAGCTCTACCACACACTAGCTGGCCCTGGACTTGGGCTGAATCTGGGTGTCCCAAGAGCATCTCAAAAGTTCTCACTCACTGCGCGGGCTTGGGGATGGGGGCTTTGGAGGGGTGGAGGGTTCCTGAGGGCATGGTAGAGGGTCTCACTCACTGTGTGTCCCTGGGTTTTGGCCCAGAGAGCAACAAGAGAAATGGGCCAGGGCTTAGGTGGGTCTGGAGAGCTCCCAGGAGCATGGCGGAAGTTCTCATAGGGCAGGCTTGGGCTAGCTCTGGATGGGTGGGGGAAGTCCGGAGAACATGGGGAACTCAGGTGCAGCTGGCCTGGGCTTGGTCTGGTGAGCGCAGGAGAGAGCAGAAACTCTCCCACACACTCACAGGCCCTGGGGTTGGGCAGATCTCTGTAATTTTCTTTAAAATATTATTTTAACTATTCTACTTTCTATATAACTCTAGAATTTGATTATTTATATCAACTTTTAAAGTTCTTTGATTGCAGCCTCTATTTAATTATAGATCAATATGAATGTAATAAAGGTATTTACCATGTTAAGCCTTAAATGCAGTTTGTGTTGATTTACTCAGATCTGTTGACTTCTTTCATTAGCATTGTATGGTATTCAACCTATGGATCTTGAAAATGTTTTAACATTTTATATTTATGTATTATTTTTAGATATTCAAATGTGTATTTAAATTTTTTCTTACATGTTGTTAATATGCAAAAATACGAAGTTTCTATCTCTCCCTGGCTGTGTATCTTGTGATTTTATTAAACTTTTTAGTTCTAGAGATTTTTCTTAAAGACTCTTGGAGATTTTTATTTTACATAGACAATTTTGTCATATGTGGATAGTGGCAGCTGTTACTTTTTGTCTCCTGTAGTAACTTTCATATTTTTTTATCCCTTTTTGCATTGACAATATTTCTTGGTATGGTATAAATATGGGTGGTGAAAAGTGACTCTGGGATTTTTGTAATAACTTGTATCATTCTGTAGGAATTTCCTTTCTTTTCTAGTTTGTGGACATCTTATATTAAATGGATATTAAATTATGTCGATTTTCTGCAGCTATAGAATCACATACGTTTTATTCTTTAGATGTGAATTACTGTGAGAGGTTCTTTTTTGTTTGCTTGCTTGTTTGTTTGTTTTTGAAACAAGATCGCACTGTGTAGGCCAGGCTGTCCTAGTGTTCACTGCACAGTCTAGCATGGCCCTCTGCTTACAGTGATCCTCCTATCTCAGCCTCCCAAGTTCTGGGATTATAGGTACACACCACCACACCTGGCTCCTGTGAGAGATTTTTAAATATTTAGCTAGCCTTGCATTCTTGAGACAAATCCTAGTTGGCTCAAGATACTATATTCCTTCCATGTATTCTGTAACTCAATTTGCTAATGTTTCATTGATAACTGTTTGCATGCATGTTCCCAAAGCATATTGGATTTGAAAGTACATTTGTACGAGCATTTTTTTCTAGTTTTGGTGTAAGGATAATACTAAACAGGTGAGACTGTTGATGTTAGCAGCTACTATATGTTCTATATTTAGAATTGGTGTTAATTCTGCCTTAATGTTTAGTGCAACTCATCAGTGAGGTCGTTTATATTTGCAGATTTCTTTTTGGAAGGCCTTTAACAATACATTCAAGTTATTAATTAATTGAGGCCTCTTCAGTTTACCTTTTCAACTTTAGAAATTTTTGTACCTATTTAGTCAAGTTAGTCACAATTATTAAATTATCACATTTCATTTAACTTATAAAAGTAGATGTGCAGAGATTTCTTATTTGCTATTTTCTTATTATCATCATAATACCAAGATGGATTAGAGTGACATCTCCTCTGTCATTTCTGTTACTGGTAATTCATCTGCTCTCTTTTGTTTCTAACGGTAGGTGTTGATAAATTTTTAAAAACAAGATTTTCAGAAACATGATTTTAGTTTATTTAAGTTTTCAAAAGAGATTTTGTTTTTAGTGATTTTTTTCTCTTTTATTGCTGCTTTTAATTGTATTGATTTCTGCTTCTTCTGTTGTTTCTTTATGTTAGGTTTAATTTATTTTTATGAGACTGATTTCTTAAGGGACATGATTAGATTGATTGTTGATGTAAGGCCTTTATTATTTTCTGATAATAACACTTTAATACTTAGAATCTTTCTCAATGCTTATTCAACTGCCTTCTATAAATTTTGATACATTGTGTTTTTATTCTTATTCGAGTAAAATATTTCGTAATTTGCCTTGATAGCTCTTGTTTGACCATGGATTGTGTGGCAGTGTATTGCCAAACTGCTAGCTTACAGCTTATCATACATAGATTTGGCTTTTGATTTCTAGTTTAATTCTATTGTGATTGAAAGATATACTTCTAATGTGTTTGATTATTGGAAATATTATTAATATTTGCCTAGTGACCCAAAATGGAGTCTCTTCATGAATGTGCTCTGCTATTGCTTTTTTTTTTTTCAGTATCAGGGATTGAACTCAGGACCTTGTGCTTGCCTGGCAAGTGCTTATTCTACTGAGCCATCTCCCCAGCCCTAATATTGCTTAATGTTGTTATATAAATGTAAATTTAAAATTCTAAAGCAAAAATAATAACAAACTGTAGTATGAATGAAAATTGGATCTAGGTGGTTTTTGATAGCATTGCTTAGGTTAACTATGTGGCTGATGTTTTTGTGTAGATTATTTCTAAGACTGGAGGCTTGAAATTTGGAAATACAACTATGATCCTGCTTACTTCTCTATTAGTTCTGTTAATTTACTTCATGTAAAGTATTTGAGTTTATGTTAGTTTTCTAGGACAGCACAGAAAAATGCCAAATACTGGGTAGCTTACACAATAGAAATGTCTTCTCTCAGATTCAGAGAAGATAAAAATCCAGTGTTAAGTTTAACTGCCTCTGTTATAGGATAATAATATCATTAAGCCTTTCTTTTGGAATGTTTATCAACTAAAGTTTGCAGGCCAAAAATTAAACAGATAGCTGGGCTAAAAAGATAGGCAGTATTTTGGCTGTAATCCTTCAAGTTCAGTCAGTAAGGACTCAGGACATAAGAGAACCTCTACTGTGACATCCTATAACTAAGTGATGTCCCAAATTTTCTGATCAAAGAGATTATGGGGCCACAGAAGAAAGTGATCGACCATGCATAATGTGCCTAAAGAGAGTCACCTAGAGAGAAAAAAATTCTCTCAGGCTTTCACAGAGAGCAAATTGGTCAAGCAATGGCCGTGACTCATCCAGATGGCTTACACTGACAAACGATCCACAAGGTGCTATACATGGTTCCAGGGTAAATCCTGAGGGGATTTGACTGACCTTATCAGGTAGCAAAAGTTATATTTTTAGTTACATAGGTACTACTTTATCTTGGTCTTAACCATCCAGCAGAAAAGTGTAACCACAAGGTATAAAAAGTAAACCTATATTAATATGCTGAGCTGTAAAAGGCTCAAGTCAACAATTTTAGACAATTGCCAGTTGTGCTGATAATTCACTACTATTATGGAATATTGGACTATATTGGGTTGTTTTGCTGAATTCAAATGCCTAAAATATTGTATTGGCATCAAGTATGAAAAGTCCTTGAAAGACTTCTCCAAATACAACTTCTTTAATAGCAATGAAGCACCCATCTCTGACAAAACAAAACAAAAAAGGGGATGTAAATAAAGCACCATTTTGTAGTGAAAAATATATGTATATACAAGATAGTTAGGATAGATATACAGCTGCTTGCTCTTATTTCAATGACAAGAAAGGTTTGCACTAATATTGTTCAGATAAAATATTATGTCTGCATCTTATCATCTGAATAACTACTATGAAGACAATATGGAATGTATTAATTATTGTAACTGTCTTACCTGTTTTGAAACTGCCTTATTGCAATTTTATCTTTTTTTCTCATTAAAATGAATAAAAAAATTTAAAAAGGGGAAAGTACACATAAATTAAACATTAGATGCCCTTTGTACACTCTTCAGAAGAAGTGATTTCAAATAAAAGTTTAAAGAGTAAAAAATAAAAAATATATATAAAAATCCAAGATCAACATGTTCCTATGTCTCAGTTATTTTTCACTCATTGCAGAGACAAAATAGCTGACACTCAAATGTAAGGAAGAAAAAGTTTATTTAGCTCACAGTTTGTGGAGGATTCAGTGCATACTTGGCTAGCTCTCAGGCAGAGTGGCACATGGAAGAGGGCGGCAGTACATGACAGCAGAAAACAGCAGAGCGCAAAGGGATGAGTGGTTGCCCTGCCTCTCTCCTTTCCTTATATCATAAAGCAAGTTACCCTTGGGTGCCTGTGTAGAACTCACACAATGTCTATGCTCCTCTCTTGTGCAGCATGAGGATGTTTACAAATTAAGAACCCTGGCTCCCTGCTGAGTCACTTAAATAAACCTCTAAACTTCTCAAGTTGACGCATTGTATCAACCAGTACATTCTAGGACTGTCTGTCTGGTGCCTCTATCCTTGGTTTAGAGAGGTGTCTTCTATTTTCTCAAAGTTCCCTCTCCTCATTCTGAATTCCTCTTCTTGTTCCTTTACTCCATTCCTATTAGAGTAGCATTCACCCAAGTAACTGCATTTAATCTTAGTTATTCTCCAAAGACCTTGTCTCCAAATACAGTCAGTTCTGGGCCCTAAGGCTATAACATAAATGTGGAGTTCAACATGCAATCTGTAACAGATCTTCCTCAGATGCTCAAAGTGCGTGCACTTCTTATATGCAGAATATACATATCTCAATCAGTAGTCACCAAAACCTTACCTTCTCTAGTATCAACTCTAAATTCAAAATATCATTTAAACATCATCTAAATCTTTAATGGGTAACATTTGAAGTATGGTTCATCCCAAGGGAAAATGTCTTTCTAGTAGTATTAGTGAACAGATTGATAAGAGAGCATATTATCTGCTTCCAAAACACAGTGGTATGATGACAGGTACAGGACATGCCCTCCTATTCAAATAGGAAGAAAGGGGGAGGGACACACAGATCATGAGCCAATCTGAAGCCTAGCAGGAGAAAGTTCCCTCCATGTTAAGGTCCATCCTTTGGGCACCAGAGAGGTCACCCTATGTCCTAGGTCTATGGAACAGTTCATTCTTCTGTTCTATGGACATTTTATAGTTACACATACACATTTTATATAGTTACAGTTTCTTAGTAATTAACTCTTAATTAACTCTTCATCATTTTAAAAATCCATTATTGCTCTGAGATCTCTAATTCTTGACTGCTAGGTCCTCTTATTCATTAGTTTCATAGAAATGAATTCATGCCGCTGAGAAGTAGTCTTTCTCAAAGAGGTGGGATGGATTAGGACCTTTAAAATGCTGAATTTTTAGCAACTATATATTGACTGCTAATTTATTATAAAATAAAAATATGTAACAAAATGATATGTGCCACTTATTATAATGTATATATAAACTAAAATTAAGACTAGCTTCATGGGGCCAGAGAGATAGCTCAGTCAAATATATGCTTGCCTGGCAAGAGCCACATCCTGAGCTCAATCCTCAGTACTGCCACAAAAAAAAGACTAGCTTCTTTCTAGAATTGAAGAACTTCACTTAAGCTACACTTTACTATTTGCTGGTACCCTAAGTGAATTCTTCGCTGTCCATTAAGTAACCACTGCCAATGAATATTCCATACCATAAAGGAAAAATGGTCCTTAACCCAAGAAACTTAGGAAATACTAAATACAAGTTCTCTCTAATAAATATTAGTATATTAAAAGTTGTAAGATGTTCAACATTAGTTAAAACAATTTAAAGTTATGTAATCCCATATTTTATACTTAATCTTACAGTACAACTATTTCTCATATAATGACCAGCAATAATCCATAAAATAAAATTTTCTCTTAGCACTTTTTGGAAACATTTCAGAAATTATACATCAACTTTTGAACAGCTATTATGTGATTGGGATTTTTCTAAGAGATTTATATGTATTATGTTATTTACCACAAGTCAGATTTGGAGAATGAGTAGATATTATGAGGTAAATATTGTTAGCTCCATTTTATAGATGAGACCATTGAGACAGTGAGATCACATAGCTGTTAGTATAGAAACTATGGTTCTGATTTCTTCTACTCTCATGTGTAAGTCATCCAGTTTCAGCAGCAGATTCATGTTTCCATTCCAGAACTGATGTCACAATCTTCCCTCATTAACTTTCCTTCAAACTCCAGAGTTCCGCCTCATCTTCACATAGAGTCCTCCAGAAGTCTTCTGCTCTCTCATTCAGCATGTCCTTTACCACTCTTCTGGCTCTGATTTTCCTTTATTCTCTGGTTTTCTAATGAGTCCGTGGTACTAGGAAACAATATAGGGTTGCACATCTCACTGGCCCTGCCTCAACCCTGTCCTGGCAGAGCTAAGGAGAATAGCTGCAGTGTCAGATGCTAAGGGCAAGAAGAAAAATCAAATAAAATAAGCTCAGAAGAGAACAAGGTATCCATGAAGCCAGTGAGTGCCCTCTACCTGCACTTCTCTTTGAACCCCAGCGTGGAGGAGAAATAAATTCACAGGAGCAGAAAATGGTAGTGTTATCCATTGCCTTTGGCATCTCAAAATATTCAATAACCACTAGTCAGTCTTTTCTAAAACTTATTTGGGAAACAGTATTTTGATAACCTTTAAATGACTGTCATCATAAAAGCACACAATTAAACTATAACTTTGTTAATTGATATGCCTATATATTTATTTGTGCCCATGGAAAGTATTGAGATAATTTCATTGGCATTTCCTAAAAATAAGAAACAAATAATGTGCAATTAGAATGAATTAATTAAATACTGAATACTGTTTAACTCTTCAGATATTAAATGGTTCATTCATTCATTCATTCTAAAATGTATCAAGTGTCTTCTAAGTTACAGCTTGTACAAGCTTAGCCATTAAAGATTTTAACTGTTTGCATGTAAGATTTGTACTGTATCAGGTTCATACTGGAATTTTGTCAGGATCCTTCACTAAGTGTCTTAGTCAGAGAGGCTTTCTGACTAAGAGACTGGTGACTCCAGGAATCAGGCCAAGTCATGAGAAAAAATTAAGAGATGAGTGGAAGAAGACTAGCAATAAATTTAGCTATTCATACCGGCAAACAAACCAACCAAGAACTCAAATCAACAAAGCTAGACAAGTCGAGAATTGGCCCTGCTGCCTGACTTAGAGAAGTGAAGTATGGAACTTCTGAGAAGTGTTTCCTATTCTGCCATTTTGTCCCATAAGACACACAGTATCTCAAATGAAGTCTTCATTCCTGCCTAATGAGCATGGTTGGATAAACACTGCTCTGCGCACTATCTGAGAAACTTCCCTAAGCTGGTGTCTGGGCTGGAATGTGCCAGTCTAACAGCCTTATCCCTTTCTCTGGGACATGGTTAGGAGATGAAGGTCAGTGCCCAGAGTGTTTGTCAAACACTCACCCATCTCACCTAGAATTAGAGTCAGTGACTTAGAAGAGGTCATTGCTCTGAAGGAAAGCAGGTGGGGCAATTGACAGTGCTCCTTTGCCAGAGAGACCTTGGCATGAAAATGAGTAGAAAAGATGAGGAAAAAAACAAATATGTGCAAAGGAAAGGCTAGAAGAAGACACCTTGGACTTCTAGATGCTAGAAAATCACTTCCTCAAACAAAATTAGCCCTTTGAGAATGATGTAAACACACCAAGGCTTATTTTTTTTTTTCAGGGCTGGAGATTGAACCCAGAATCTTTGTGCTAACCTAGTACATTTCATATTGACTTTCTGTCCTTCTTTTCTTTTATTCTCTCTCTCTGTCTCTCTCTCCCCCCCTCCCCCCACAGGGTCCTGTTAAGTCACTAAATTTCTCAGGTTAGGCTCAAACCTGTGTTATGCCTGCCTCAGGCTCTCAGAGTGTTGGCATTATAGACAAGATGCAACCCTTCCCTCATGGGAGTGACATCAGGCCTCCCTTGTCCCAGTAATGTTTCTCACATGGAGCCTGGCCTCTCTGCATTCCTCACTGGGAGACCAGTCTTGTTTCCTTCCCACGTCTCACTTCCCTCATCCCACTTACACTACTTGCATCTACGGGCTGCCACCTTCCCCTCCACCCACAGAGCCACGTCTTGGGCTTCACTTTAAAGTTCTCAGTCCAGGAAGATGGTCATGCTGAGTCTCACATGGGTCTGGATGACAGATACCTGAAGGTCTGGGACAGCACTGCCAACAATCATTTCTAGACTCTTTATCCTCCACCTCCTTCCCTTGCCTGTTCACTCATCTCAACATCTCCACCCACAATCTCTCTCCGTGGGCTCCTTAAGCAATATTCTAGTGCTCTGATATCATCAGCAATGGTTATCACAGTTTAGTTTTCCTGACACTTTTCATCTTATATCACTCTGCATTCATCATTTTTTTCTCTTAATTCTCAAAACTGGGGTCAGAAGATTTCCCGTGTTGTCACATAATGCTCAAAGAGAGGCAGGGCACCATCCAGGGTCACTCATGGGGTCAGGCATAACCTGAAGATGGCAAATCCTGAGAGTCAGATTTTGCTTGCTGGAAGCTGGAACAGACCTTTTTCTCCCTTTCTTCCCTAGCCTACTTGCAATCTTGCAGTGGGGTCATAGCAGCAGTGGCACATGGCACTGAGATAATGGCAACCAAAGACAGGCCTAAGGATGGACAGCAAAGGCAGAAGGAGCCAGCCTCCATGGGGTGCTCTGGAAGAGGTTAATGGGAGAGCCTTGCCCCTGAAGGACAAGGCAAGCTGGAAGCCAGAGAAATAAATACCCAGCTGCAGTCCCTTACTGCACAACTGAACACTACTTTATCAAGAGCTGGATGTGTGGTTCATGTCTCATTACCTGGGTCAGGACTAGTGTAAATTTGGAGACCATATATTATAATTTCCCCCTGTGTGGAATGTGAGCAGCATACCGCTGACTTTAGATGCAGCTTTGAAAATCTATGAGCTCTTTTCTACTTCACTGGAGCATCAAAGCTATGATGGCCATGAGCTGTAGCAAGCACAGTAATGGAGATAGCCAGGCTTTGTTCTGCTACCCTGCAGGAGGGACTTTGTGTGTACTGCCTGGCCCTCTCTCATGCAGCCTGCTCTCTGAGACCTCCTCCTGATCCAGCTTATTTTGATGAATTGCTCCAAATTAAAATGTATTTGGGAGTTCACTTTATTCACCATAAATTGTATATTTGAGCACTTTCGAACTTTCTGGCAGAGTAACCATTTGAGCTTGAATTTTCTCTCCCCCAAATTCATATCTTGCAGTAATAAATCTAGTGCCTCAGAGTGTGGCTATCTCTGGAGACAGACTCTTGAAGAGATGATGAGATGATAAGAAAGCTGGTAGGACAGATCCTCATGCAGTGCGGCATCCTAATAAAAAGAGTCATCAGGGATACACAAATGTAGAGAAAAGACCAAGCTCAGATACAGTGAGAAGGTGTTTATCTGCAAGTCAAGGAAAGAGGACTCAGGAGAAACCAAACTGCTCTACATCTTGAAATAGGATCTTTAGTCACCTGAACAGTGAAAAAAAATTGTATTTGTCATTTTTGTATTTGGTACAGGGTCTCACTATGCAGCACAGACATAGTGATCCTCCTGTTTTTAGCCTCCCCAGCACTGGGATTACAGATGTGCGCCACCATACCCGGACTCAGTTGCTGGCTCTGAGTGCACTGGGGGCGAAGCCAGTATAGCATGTGGGACCTGGAATGAACCCTGGCCCCTGAGCTTGCTAAAACAGGCCCTTAGTCCACTGAGCTATCTTGCCAGCATGAAAAGATAAATTTCTATTTTTCAAGCCATATACTCTGCTGTACTTTGTCATAGCAGTTTTAGCAAAATTATCCTAAAACCAACATCTGATTATAGCTCAACTTAGATAAAACTCAACAAATCTAAAATTTTGTTTAAGAATCATTTATACATCTAGAAATACCTTAGAATAAGCTTTTCCAATGGAGAATATATTATTCATGATGAACTGAAGTTTGCTGTGTATTTCTTATTCATTTATTCAGGAAATAATTCACAACCTATTATGAACAATGCATAGTGCTAGACACCCAGACTCAAGAAAATATATCATAAAATATGGGATGCATTTAGATGACTATAATATAAGAAAAAATAAAATATTCCCTTGACAGTAGAAAATAAAATTAAGTAATATAAAAAAGAACTACTAGGGTCAATTTAGAATGTGATATTTTCAGCAGCAGAGATGAAATTGGAAGGGAGGAGGAAAGAAGCATAAGTAGATCAGACAGCATGAGGATCATTTTGGCAAGAAATGAGAAGATTCACAAGTGCAGATATCGCAGTGACAAGACACTCACTGAGAGTACACTGGGAAAGGCCTCGCATTCCAGGTTTGGAAGTGAAAGTTAACCAGCACTATTACATTCACGCTTTTAGAAAACTGGGAGCCAGGAAAATTTACAGGCATAAAACAGCCAGCTAAGCCAGGGGGCTGCCTTCAGAGTACACAGAAATGGTTTTATTGCTAGCTCCACCATAGCTTTGCTTTGTGTTTGTGGTTAGTGCTATTTACTCTGTTAGGTCTCTATTTTCAACTTGTCAAAAAAAATTAAACATAAAAAACCAAAGCATACCACTAGCCTACATGATGGGGCTGGCTTGCAAAATCCTTGTAAAACAAGGTAATATACTTAGCTATTATGTATATATAACATATCTTATAAATATTTGGCATTTCCCTGGTGCTTGGCTCAAAGTAAGTACTAAATAAATTTAACATTTGTGATGATGAGAAGGATGATACAATTTTTTTTCTGAAAGACTAACATTGCTGTAATATTATTAAGGAATATAAAGACCTTTTGGTTTAATAAAAATGTCTAAATCATTCTAAATATATTTTCCTCTTAATAATTATTTTTCACACGATTAAATCTTTTTTCCTTTTGAAATTAAAAGACAGAAAACCAAGGACCTGGATCACTAAATAAATCGACAAAACACATGTAAAAATAGAAATTCAGGAAAGATTGTGACCATACTATGCTAAGTGTTCAAAGGAAAGCAAATTTTGTTTTTGTTTTTTTTTTTAATTTTTTTTTATTTTTTTATTTATTTGAG
>NW_004524717.1:7349746-7362448 GCF_000260255.1 Octodon degus
TGTATTTGGTACAGGGTCTGACTGTGCAGCTCAGACTCATAGTGATCCTCCTGCTTTCAACCTTTCCAGTGCTGGGATTACAGGCTAGCGCCACCACACCCAGTCTCCACCGCCATCTCAGCATGCCCCTGGGATGGGGCCGGCACGGCATGCCGGTGATTGAACCTGGACTGCTGCACTCTGCCTAAGCAGGCACTTTAGTCTGCTGAGCTATCTGGCCAGCTGCCAGGGAGATGACTTTCTAAGTTTTCACAGTTTTATCCACCACCTACCTGCCACAACACCCCCATTCTCTACTCTGTGATCCTCCTTTACCCTTCACTGTTTATGCCTAAGAAATTGTTACGTGAGAGGTCAAGGAAAGAGAAAAGTACCTTGATAGCTCATCAGGATTTTTAAAGAGAAAAACTGATCCCTCTTCGATCTCAGCCCTGTGTTAGACACAAAGAACAGTAGCAGAGATCCAATGGAGTGCGGCTCATGGAGCACAGTGCACGTGAGAAACAGCACAAGGAATTACCATGTAGTTAATAGTGTCTGGAGTTAATGCATGAGCAGTTTGACCAAATTCTTTCCTCAAAGGCGTGCTTGCTATTGTGTAAACACCGTCTTCATTCATTACCTCAGTCAGTGCCTTCTGCTGTGATTTTTCTTGCATCACCCATGAATGAAATGCCGTATTTTCAAACTACTACTGCACCTTGTCATGTATCTGCAGACCCTTGGCTCTCCTTTCCTATATCTGGAGGGTTCATCAAACTTCAGCATGTCTTCACTCTGCAGCAGGCATCCCAGGGCACACGAGTGGGGTTAGTGAGTGACCTGCTGCTTGTGTTGGCAGCACACGCTCCAGATTGCATTCTTCTTTTAATAAGCAGAGAAGGTGGGAGAAAAGGCGAGAGTCATTAGCGAAAAGTTAGCTGAGCATCGACATGTGGCACACTGCGCTTCTAAGCAGCCCTTCTGAAGGGAAACCTTTTATCCCCAGCAGCCATGTAATAGTGTCTCTGAGGACTTTGTGATAATTTGTCTTGACCTTTAGCAAAATGAAATCTCACACAATGGTTGGGTCATGTATATTTTCTTGGTCACTTACCTGGTATTATATTTCTGGCATTGTTGAAAAGAATGAGCTAAGGAGAGTGAAAACGGCTTATGTAATAAGCTTCTCCATGAAGTACTGTGACATACTCAGAATGTGAAGGATGAAGCATTCTGAGCATAGCAGGCGGTGGGCAGGGATTCATTAACAAAGCCATTAGGGTCACAATGTGTTTAAGAAGCATTCCTCTTCCAATACCTTTATCCCATTCCCTCCTTTCTTGCCCCAGTGCCACGGGTCAACCTTCTTCTTTCCAAGACTGGAGGTGCAGACAGTTGGCAAGCAATGTGGATATCAGACAGGAGATGCCATGTATAGTTGTGAGGTTTGTGTCAGGAGCAACTTCAAGGCATTCTCTGGAGTTGTGCTGTGCACTACCTGTGCCTGTGTGCAGAGCGTGTTCAGGAAATGGGTCTATACTCTTGGGGTGAGAAAGGAAGCAGACAAAACGGAAGCACTTTCAGCCTTTGACTCCTTTCTCTTATATGTTTGATAGTCTTTCATCTACATTCATCTAATATATTCTCATCAGAGTTGTCAACAGGTTTCATATTAGAAATGATTAGATAACTATCTTCTAATAATATGCCCTGAGACAGTGTGACAGTCCGGATCCTGAAGATATCCAAGCCCTAATCTTCACAACCTGACCTGTCACCTTACATGGAAAAATGTGACTACAGATCATGAGAAAGGAGATTTGTCTACATTATCTGGATGAGGCTCCTTTAATCATGAGGCCTTTAAAATAGAGAACTTTTCCCTAGCTGAGGAAGGACAGAAGAAAGGAAGGGAAGGAGGGAGGGAAGGACATACAGAGACATGATGAGATAGGAAGAGACAGGGAGAGTCAGAGTCAGAGTCAGAGAGAGAGAGAGAGAGAGAGAGAGAGATCAAAGAAGTGTCTGACTAATGCTACTCTCCTACTCAGAGGGCTTGTAAGAAAGAAGAGGAAAGTCCTTGACCCAGAGTGTGCCACACTTCTAGGATCAGAAAACTCCAGGACAAAACACTTTTCTCTAGAATTTCCTGAAAGGAATGCATCCTGTTGATGCCCTGGATTTATGCCAGGAAGACTTTTGCTGGATTTCTAAACTTTAGACGATGTCTAAACACTGGAAACTGAAGGATTCAGTCCAAGGTCTGGACCTCTCTTCTTCAGTGTACACACAAGTCCATATCAAGAGGCTGATGGGTCTGTAAGGGAAGGCTGATACGTCTAATACTGGAAAACTGAAAGGTCCAAGGCAGAAGCCCAAGGGTCTGCTCTAGAATCCGGGAAATGAGGTCCTAGCTGAAGATGAAGACTGGAGCTCCTCCAAAGAATGGAACCCTCCATCCTTCCTCTGTTCCCTTTTAAATCCTTCAAGTAGTGAGCCACCCTAGGGTGTGGAATTGCTGAGCCAATTTAGTTAAGCTTTAAAACTTCTCAAATTGGCATAGTTGACCAACCACTACCAATACTAAATACATGATGTTTGAAGCTGCTAAGTTTCTGAAAAAGTAAAATAGCAGAGTGAGAAGCTAATGAGGTCTGCTAGCCCTCCCTTCTAGGCCATGCGTCTCATCCTCTCCCAGCCCTCCGTATGTTTCCTTCTTTCCAGACATCATCTTTGTTTATGTCTGGAACGGAACAGAGAATGGTTTAGAGCAGGGGTCAGTAAACCCTACGGAAAGCTAGTAAATCCTCCTTGTAGTAGCAAGAAAGCAGCCACAGAAGATATGTGGACAAGTGGGTGTGGTTGTGTGCCAATAAAATTTTATTTACTGACACAGAAAACTCATTCATGTGCTGACCCCAAGTATCTTTCTGCTCAAGAAGTGATCCTCAAACCAGCAGTGTCCCTGGGAGCTTGTTAGAAATGTGAAACTGCAGTTCTGGTCCTGCCTTCCCAGGTCTGCTTTTGCACAGGACCCCCAGGGGACTCACACACATCCAAGCTCAGGAAGCTTTGCTTTAGAAGGCTTAGCTTTTCAGAGATGAAGCTCAGTCATTGAAAACAAATGTTACTGACAGCCTTCTGTTTAGCTGTTGGGTGTTTCTAGGAGTATGCAAGGCACATGGGAGACCTTTAAGGATAGAAATGGCAAATGTATGTGTTAAGCACCTACTATGAACAGAGCACCTTCAAATGCTATTGCATTGAACCCTCACAATTACTCTCCCTGCCACTTTTCTCCATGTTTTATGGATACAGTACTTGAAGCTTACATAGGCTCTCTGATAAGTCACTGAGAGATATACAGTTCAGTTGCTTGTTTTATGGACACACTAGAATTAAGCATCTGTTTTCCAAACCTCACTCAACACCTGCAAGGATAATTGTCTGTCAGCTTTAAGAGTTCCTAAGGCTTGTGATTTCTAATTTTAAAAAAGGTATAACCAGAACTTCAACTATGCTGCACCTTATCCCAGATTTATAAAAATCTTTAAAGGTTTGTCTTTTGTATGAGACCAAAGTAGGAATTAAAGGAGACCAGAAGATAAAAACAGTGTAGTATAGATGTTTGCAATTTTTTTTCCATTAACAGAAATGCTCCTGGGTGGCATTCTGTTGGAGAGACAGGTCCATTTAGCTAGCAACAGTGAAATAGGTCCTTGTTTGCCTTTGCTGTTGGGGATAATGATAATAGATTTATTTTTACTTTATAAAACATTCCAGGAGCCAAAGCTCTGCATACAGTGATCCAATGGACATACACTTAATTAATCTCAGCTACCTTGGCCTCAGCTCTGCCCTCGCCCACCCGTCATCTTAGCTGACAAAGGACAGTCTCTTGGAGCAGACAGGCTCTGGGTGCAGCACATGGCCCTGAAGGATAGATTTGGAGGACAACAGGAAGAGAGGTTTTCACTATGTTCCTCCTATGAAAACACTAAGAACAATATGATCTCCAGGCTCAAATTCCATAAACTTATGGGCTACTGGTCCTTCAAAGCTGTGGTGCAGTAAATATGAGATGGTATGTGCTGTGCCCAGACTTGCACACTATGTTATACTTGAGCATGAAAACAGAAGGCAGGGTTGAGTTTACAACGAATACAGAAATTGGACAGTCACAGTGAGAGACTTTTGCAATCTTTATTGCCTTAGAGGAGGATGCTCTATTTCCTAGGTGAGGCTACACACTAAGAAATCCTAACTGGTATGTAAGCACTTTTCATTTCCAGAAAATATTATTCTGCCTAAGATTTCAAGTTAAATAGCTCATTCCTGAGCAGGGAGGAGGCAGGTTCTGCCTATGTGTCATCCATATCTTCAGAGGCCTGCTTACCTTCAGTGGGAGGATTTATAAACCTGACTAACTCGAGTTTTTTTTCTTTCCCTGTATTTTTTCCAGTGTTCCACAGTCACCCCACCCTCAGCCAACATCAGTCTTCTTCCTTTGATAGATTGCCACCCAAAATTTGGACTTTTGCTAAAGAGCAAGCTCACTGAGGACCAAGATGTTGGAACTTAAACTCTGGTCCCTAGATGGCAGTCTAGTCCTGCTAAATTTGACTACTCCCCAGTCATGGGTGAACTGTGGAAACCACAGCTAAAAATAAAACTTAACCCAGGAAAATCAGGGGAAGGGGCATAACAAGATTCAGCTATTAATTTTTGGCTGAATGACAGGTAAAACATTCAGTGTGAGTACTAGAATCAAAACAACACATGTCTGCTAAAAATGTGTGTGACTGTCCTCCTAACTTGCCTGTGTAAAATTCATGATGGTGAATGGGAACAGCTCAACCACTGAGTGAGATAACTGCTTCACAACAGAATGACCGCACACATGGTGGCCATCAAATTACTAAGCCTTCTCTGCACACAGCATCATTACGTATAAATTGTTCAGTCCATGAACTCTAACTTGGGTGGTGAGTTTCATGAAGAATGGTTACAATTTCTTAAAAATTTTTAGCAAAGTGGATTGGCACACAGCAGTAAAGATCATTTTCCACGACCAATCTATCAAATAGATGAATTGATCCTGTGTAGGTGGAGCAGAGGAATTTAGTGGTCAGTTTGAGATGAGGCTTAGCAAAGCATTAGAGAATTTTGATCAGGAACAGACCTTAGGGGTCATTTGTGTTCAAATACTATAGCAAAAACAACCAGACATTACCCAAAGACTAAGCAGATGCCAAACGAAGACTTGGTCTTGGGAGAGAGCCTAGTTTTGCCTGTGGGTTACTCATCATATGTGACTGTTATTTATCAAAAACAGTTCACTATTAAGCAAGAATAGTAATTAGACACCCACAAGCTTTTCTATTCATTCTGTTCATTTAAAATATACTTTTGAGATTTCAAAATTACAGATGCTAGGCTGTATTAGGATATGTTCTGAGTGTTAGAAGGCTTTGCTAGGTATGTAAATGAGAACTGACTGTTCCCCTGCAAGAAGGTGGAAGAGATGTGGAGCAAAGAGAACAGAGCAGCTTGGATAACTGCACTGTGGAGTGCTGGATCAATGCTCTTGCCTCCACACCCTCTCCTGGAAAATGGTGCTAATAAAGTGGTCCCTGGCACTTTATAAAATTGTTGTGAAATTGAAATTATAGGAGGGGAGTAAATGCTCTTCCTAGAGAGCCAGGGTTATAGAAATCCAAAACTATTCTTTACTTAGAATCCCAAAGTAAAAGTGGTTTTAAAAATATATAAACCCTATTTTAGTCTTTAAGTAATTTGGCTAATTGAGGAATGATCTTATGTTGTATTATTCCATTTCATTAAATACCCAGCACAGACAAAGCCATAGAGAGGTCAAGAAGACATGTTTGCAGGGATTAGAGAAGGCAGGGAGATGGGGAGCCTCTGCTCAATAGGTGTAGGGCTTCCTTTCTGAGTGAGGAAAATGTTGTGAAACTAGGTAAACACAGTGGTTCTTTAACATTGTGAATGTACTAGATGTCACTGAATTGTTAAAAACAAAACAAAACAAAACAAAACAAACAGATTGTAGCGCCTCAGGGTAGGGAAGGGTTGGTTCCAAGAACATTTGTCCAGATGACTCTGTAAATGAAATCTCAGCCTCCTAGGTTCCTTTATAAATGTGTGTTTGCAAAGTTTGCCCTCAGCTGCTGTGAGTGTTTGATTATCGTCCTGAAGCAAAGCCTGGCCAACTCGGCCCCATGCTGTGCCACTGGGTCGCATCCAAGGGTAACTCGTTCTGCAGAGTCTACAGATGCATGGAAAAATGGCCTTCGGACCTCAGGGACCTCTGATCCCACCGACCAGTTACTGTGAGAGACATCTGGGATGCAAGGTCCAGGGGGAGGAAAGCACAGCTTCGTTAGTTCTCTTGACCACTCTGCACTGCTAAAAATTAGGCTACTGCTGGAAATGGTTACAGATGCTGACTTCCCCCTCCTGCTCTGCAAATTTTGACTTTTGTGTGTTTAACTTTCCTCAGTGGACCTCTTCTCTGAGCTTCAAAGAGAATTGCTGTTTCATGGTATCAATTTTCTCGCTGTAGGACATTGGCTTCTGATCTTTGCCAGGGCTCCATTTCTATTTCAGCCCTAGGGGTATTTTCAAAAGCTGGAAATTAATATGAACAGGATTTCTTGCCTTTGTTTACAGTACAAATATTAAGAAGCGACTATTAGTCAACCCACCAACATGTTTCTATTTGTGTAGGCATAACGAGATACTACGTACACGATTTAAAACGCAAAAATTTCAAACAAGTTACCTATTGATATTTTCCATGAATTTTCTATTAGACCGGGGAAGAGATGATTAAATAAAAGTACAACAAAAATTCATACCATATTGGATATCACAGAATCACAGAATCTCAGTGATACAGCAGACTCTTGCATGTATCTGGCCAGCCCACCACGTGATTCTAATATACTTCACTAGGACACAGTCAGACTACTATCTGCTCCAAGGTCAATGGGGAGCATGTGACAACCAGAAACATTTTCCCAAAACTTTTCCCTAAAATCTGAGCCAAATTTTATTATCCTGCAGTCTATATTAGCTAGTCTTCAATGTATCAATTGGGAATATTTAGGCTAAGCTTCATTTTTCCTTCTACATGATAGGAAGTAAGTAGCTAAAAGTGTGGGCTTTTTTTTTTCCATTTTAAGTTAAATGAACAATACAAAGTTCTTTCTACTGACTCTTGTGTGCAAAATTTGAAATTTAGTTGTTGTCTCATCATCATCTTATGTTTGCTCCTGTTGTGATGAGAATCTAGTGCCTGGAGCTGAGCCCAATATGCTGGGTGTAGCTAAGCACAGAGCAGAGAGGTCAGAATCGTTCCTGTCTTTCTAGACAGTGCATTTCTTTGTATGTAGCCTCGTTAGCATTCATTGTGCTCAGGGGTTGTGCCTCAACCTTTGTGTCAGTTATGGGAAAATTCTAACTTTCGGATATGACTGGTAAAATTGAAATTTAGGCAATCGGGACAAAGTTTCACAATAACTACCTGCAAAGAATACAGCAATTTAAAGGTTTTTAGGTGAAGGAAGAAGATAATTGGCATTAACTGAACCCCCACCCCCACCTGTCTGTGTGCTGGAGATTTTGTGTATTTTTGAAGATTTTCTTTTTTTTGCTTTTTGTTTTTGTTTTTGAATGTATTTGGTACAGGGTCTCACTATGCAGCTCAGACTCATAGTGATCCTCCTGTGTTCAACCACCCTGGCACTGGGATTACAGGCCCAGACTCACTGGCTGGCCCAGCATGTGGTGCCAGAGATCAAACCAAGGTCCCTGGGCTTTGACATTTTCTTATACCCCAGATTGGAGCTCAGAGAACATTTCATGGTAATTTCCTCAATTGTCTGCTCCTTATGTTCCCAGAAGACTTTAGATGAGTCTCTTTCATGGAACAGACCTCCCAACATACAATTATTTTCCACATTCCCATATTTCTCACCAGACTAGATAATCTTCTAGTACTTGATACATCACTAAACCTTCATGTGTGCTGAATGAATACATGAGTTTTCATCTTTCATCAGTATACTGCTGGTGGCTGTAAATGAAGAAGATGGACCACATCATCAAGTGGAACTCTCTTAGCAAAGACCACAACTTTAAAAAGTGGGATTTTAGGCTGCACAGATAACTTAGTGTTCTAAGTGCCTGCCTGGCAAGCACAAGGACCCAAGTTCGATCCCCAGTCCCACCTGCCATGCTGACCACCAAAATCAGGCCTGCTGGTGCATGACTGTAACCCCAGGGCTGCGAAGGCTGAGACAGGAGGATCACTTCGAGTCTCGGCTGTGTAGTGAGACTCTGTACCAGATGAATAAGTAAAATTTTTGACGTGGGATATGACTAGTATTAATTTAGTTCTCTCATTAAAGTTATGTAACATGATTTAATAATTTAAAAATTGGTCCATAAGCAGATATTTTAACTTAGTTTTATAAAAACTAATAATTGCTTATATCTTACTTCAAAATTAGATTTAGAATTTTTATATGAGCATATATGTATGTGATCTCTCTATATAATCTATATTATATATACATTGACATATATCCTTTGAGCATCCATTTAATCAGAAGTAAAATTTAGAAGTTTAGGCATAGAATCTGTTATACAGAAAAAAACTGCTTATCTATGTTCAAATTAGGATATTTAATCTTGCAAAATGGTTGGTTCCCATTATGTATACACCTTTATAGTATGCACTAGAGGAAAATGACTATGTGATTGTTATAGTCACAACTCTTAAAAGCAAACAAAACAAATATACACATCAATAAATATTAATGCATAATATTTTGTTAAGGAAAACTTTCACAACTAATAAGAGTGCCATCTTTTTAATCGTAAGAAGCTGACTTAGCCATGTAAGATACGTAGAATTCAACCTAAGGCAGTTCTCAAATGTGTACAGCACCCTCTTTGTAAAATTGGGGTGTGAGGTAGTCATGCAGTCTAGTCAGAGTGTAGCTGAAACTATCCACTGGCAAGGAATGAAAAAGAAACAACTCACAGAAAAGGATAAGTCTTTCTGCCTGCTGAGATTGATTACTTTAGGGTAAGACAAGGTCAGGAGCTTAACAGGTCAGAAGACAGAATCAGTCTGAGTGTCCTCCTCTCAGGAAACCTGTGCAGTTTTGATGTCTGTTCCCGGAATCTTCAGACAGAATCAAGCCTTTAGAGTTGGGTTTATGACATGACTTTACACATAAGAATTTATGCGCAGCAAGACAGTTACCCTCTTTCTGGTAGGAAATGTCACCCCCTGTTAGAATTCTTGATCTCAAAGGGGAGAGTCAAAGGTAATGTTTGAATCAAAATTTTCAACACATCACTAATATAATCTATGTATTTTTTATACCCTATCCACTTCTAAAATTGAGACCTTCAATGCCTGTTAAAATCTTATTTTACACAAGGAGAAAAAAATATTCTTAAAACATCTACAAACTAAAACATCGTCAATTCAGCTTTATTGTTTTTCGCTCTGAAAGCAAAGCTATAAAACATCTAACTTTAAATCTTTTTTTAAAAAAAAAATGTGAGGATTTTCCAGAAACTCACAGCAGGTCTGTGCACTGTGATGCCAGGCCATCAGAGAGCCAGAGAGAATCAAAGTGGTGCGTGTGAACTGGACACTTCAAAAATGTGTAAATAAAGATCAACCCAATGTCTGCTTGCTTCTCTATTTACCCTCCCCCAACTCTTTCTTCTTTGGTCTCACAACCTTTTACAATCAAATCACACTGTGAGAAAATAAAAACTTGCAGACTTGGTACCATTTAGTGAAGAAATGATTTTGAAATCGTGACCTGTTTGTGGAGACTATGTCACTGTCTGTTGAGCAGAGGACTTCTTGGCTTCAGATGAAAGCTAAAGGAAAAGTACAACTTGACCACTAGGAAGAGTGGAACATACATCAAATGAAAACACTGAACCCAAGTACCCAAAACAGACAAATCCATTGTCTTCACGTTAGCTTGACAGCTACCCACTCTGCCTCCTGCTTCCTCTTGAACTAAGCCCTGTGGCCAAACAGACCTGTGCATCTGTTTAGCCTGGACAGAAAACAAACACGAGTGCTGTGCTCTCTCCACTCCCAAGCAGATGAAGAGCACTAGGGCAGCAATGGCGAGCTCCTGAGAGCACTCCTGGTGGGAAGAAAGCTTGGAGCCTCCCTCTCTGGCAGTGGCTGGGAGGCCCCTTTGAAGTAGAAACACAACCTGCCCAGCATGCTCACCCTGTCTGTTTATTTTGGACTCCACAGCAAATCCTCCCTGAGATGGCACTGCTCGTGTTTCATGGTGAAGCAAACATAGTTTCCATTTGTTAGATGAGATTCTACCTGACTGCTGACCCCTGGGTATGCACAGCCCTTCCAAAAAGAGGGTTGTGAGAGGCATTTTGTCTGTGTTTACCAGCATGTGGTTATGTTGAGTTCTAAACAGAACGCCACTGCTATGGAGTCAGCCTGGACTCTAACAGTATGCAAGTGTGGCTCTCCAAGGTCAGTGCAGGGACAGCCAGAGAGATGTCCCTGGGTCCAGTGGAGTCACCTGGCTTTTCAGAGCAGGCCCTGGGAAATCACTGTTATTTATGCAGCTTACAGGGCTTGTCTGGGGAATGTGTGGAATGTCAAGAGGAATACCTCAAGTCAGCTGCAGGTTGGGTTAGAAAGTAAGAAGCTGCTAAGGCTGTTCTGCGCTCCAAGCATGCACTGTGGTTCTCACACTTCCCCACTGCACATAGTGGTCTTTATGTTCTCAGTAGCCCAGATGTGGCTCTAGTCTTCCAGGACAAGTCTGGCCCACTTGTCAGAAACAAAAGGCCATGGAGGCCACCACCGGACCCACCTTTGTGTCTCGATCACCTCCAATTCAAGGCTGATTAAAAATAAAAATCTTAGGGAAAGTCACACCTCTGATGATAGCAGAATGGACTGTCTTCTACCTATGGCTTATAGTCTGCGGAGGAAGGGAAATGATATACCTAAATAAAACAGCAGGATGGCTCCCTGAAGAAGCTATTACCATGCCATGAATTTTAGAACAGGGAAAAATACTAATGTAAACATTGAGTAGAATCAAATTCTATTTTTTTTTTTTTTTGGTCTGGCTTGTGAAAGTCCAAGCTATGAAAAGCACATGGGGAATCTACCTCTAAAGGTTTTTATTTTTGCCAGGCAAGCCGCCATTAAGTTGCTCATTAAGTAGCACATAGTAGGTGCTGAGAGCCAGATCTGGGAGGAAGAAGAGCTGAATGAAGCTGCATCAGTATAACCTGGTGAACACCGTATTCCAGATCAGGTGTTATAGCCTGAATGTGAGAGAAAAATAGCCCGAATTAAGCCACTTCAGCCTGGAGACTCTTTTTATTGCTGTCTCTATATTTATGTATTGTATATCTAAAACACATTGGGAAACACCACACATTTTTCATGGTGCTCCAGAGGTTTCTGTAGCCAAAACTCTACCTGAAGCTCAATAAGGAAATAGTCTAATTTCCTATTTTTTTCAGCTCAAATATAGTAGTTATTTCAGAGGGCGCTGGGAAGGAGGTAGATATACCTGCATTATGATTACACACTGCTTGCCAAGCACATCACCTTTCATGCATGTAAGAGCCAGCTTTGTCTGGCAGTACGGACTTCAAAGCCCCTCCTGGAAAAGCAGCCCCAACTTTGGAGGAGGCCCTTTATAATTTCCAACCATTTCATTATGGCATTAAGCTGCATTAATTGCTTCACAGTCATGTGGATATAAGGTTGTATTCATTGACTTTAGTTAACAACTTCCTTTGTGCTAAAGCTAGTTAGGAAAAAGCACTTCAAATAGGTTTCTAATGATCTCATAAACACTGTTTCTTCTGATTGCTAAGTAGCTTCCTTTCCTTTCTTCTCTTTTTAATTCACAGCTTCCAGTTCCTCTTCATTACGGTTGTGAACAGCTGAACTTGGGCTCTGGAGTGTTACCTTCCCAGCACAGTTTCACCAGTGATTATGGACAGAAGAATGAGTTGTCTCAAGGAGCCATATATGACCTAGAATCCAACTGTAGTTGATGCATTTCTTTTTGAATCAATGGCAGGAAACTTCCTTAATGAACACATAAATGGTGCTATGCTTCAAATGGTGAAAATAAAACTACTTGAAAATTTCAAGTTTTACATTTTGTGAATAGCTATTGCAACCCAGAAGATGAATCTGCAGGAAGGAAGGCATATATTTAAATCCCTGAATGCCAAATCAAGTTGACTACATCATCTGATTGGAAGAAATCTGCTGTTAGAGATCCTTCCAAAGCTAAGCGGCTAGAGATGGCAGATGGGTTTGTGGCCCCTAGGCTCAATGGCCCCACAGGTGGCTAAGCTGAACAACTCCCAAAAGCTAGTATGAGAAATGCATGCCCCAGATGCCCATGCACTGCGCGTGCTCGTGTCAGTCTCTATATTGATCAATTCAGGCACAAAAGTTCCTCTGTGTGAGAAATCTGCTTCTCAGATGAAAACAGAATGAACAGAATAATAAGAGCTAAAAAACTCAGCCAGTCATTCTTAGTCCCTTATTCCTCTTTCTTTTTCATAAATACAACTAAAATGGCTATTAGTGAAGAGTGTGGTGTTCATTTCTTTGCCGAAATATACAAGGTTCTTTTTTTAATT
>NW_004524717.1:7362677-7387854 GCF_000260255.1 Octodon degus
CTGAGCTAGGGCCAGGCCCCCCTGGAGTTCATTTCTTAAAGACTTTTTCCATATACCTGTGTGAAAAGTTATTTTTTCTCAAAATACATACATTGTACCAACTTTCAAGTATATTTACATGGAAGTTACTAAAGATTAAATGTTTTCTAAGAACTGATCCTTCAATTTTTTTCTCTTCTCCTTAATTTTTGTTGACCAATTTTTCAAGTTTATATCTGTTAATCTAAACAACTAATTTGTAGGCAATAATACATAATATAATAACCATTGTTGAATTCCTATCATTTTGTTTATTGAAACTCTGTATTATTTCTAGTATTTTCTTTACTGTATTTATTTCCTTTAAAAATGAAAATAAGTTAATTAAATTACATAAAGAAAGAACTGAGCATTTTCTGCTATAGTTTTGTACAATCTCTTCAAATATCTGTGGGGAGGAACTAAGTGATTCCTGTACTGAACAACTTCCAGTGTTTAGAGCTAAGAAGACAAACTTTGCTATACTATGCCTTCTCAGGGTAATTCACTGGGTATTAATTCACTGGAGATTAATTCACCAGAGATTAATTTGGCCAATCATTAGCTGTTCTAGAAAGTGTGTTTATAATACAACCCAACCAGCACTTCCTGAAACTTTACACATACACAAACACACTACTGCTAATATACTATCCTGGATATAATAAAAAGAAGGAGGGAGAGAAGTTTAAGTTTAAAATTTTGTACTCACGAGTACATTTAGTAGCTTATTCCTTTCTGGTGGTGGACACTGTGGAGCAAGCATCATCAGTCTCTCTTCTGACTGCTGTCATGTCTAAGTCAGAGTCTCCTAAAGAGCCTGAACAGCTGCAAAAGCTCTTCATTGGAGGGCTGAACTTTAAGCAACTGATGAGAGTATGAGGAGCCATTCTGACCAATGGGGAACACTCACTGACTGCATGGTAATGAGGGACCCAAACATCAAGTATTCCAGAGGCTTTGGGTCTGTCACTTAGGCCACTGCAGAGGAGGTGGATGCAGCCATGAATGCAAGGCCACACAAAGTGGATGAAAGAGTTGTGGAACCAAAGAAAGCTGTCTCAAGAGAAGATTATCAAAGACCAGGTGCCCACTTAGGAGTGAAGAAGATCTTTGTTGATGGCATAAAAAACTACTAAAGAATATCATGTATAAGATTATTTTGAACAATATGGAAAAATCAAAATGATTGAAATTATGACCAACCAAGGCAGTGGAAAGAAGAGGGGCTTTACTTTTGTAATCTTTGATGACTGTGATTCTGTGGATAAGATTGTCATTCAAAAATACCAAACTGTGGACAGCCATAACTGTGAAATGAGGAAAGCCCTGTTGAACCAGGAGATGGCTAGTGCTTCACCTAGCCTGAGGTTGAAGTGGTTCTGGAAATTTTGGATGTGGTTGTGGAGGTGGTTTTGGTGGAAATGACAGTTTTGGTCATGGAGAAAACTTCAGTGGTTGAGGTAGCTTTAGTGGCAGCCATGGTGAAGGTTGATATGGTGGCAGTGGAGATAGCTACAATGGATTTGGTGATGAGAGAAGCAATTATGGAGGTGTTGGAAGCTATAATGAATTTTTCAATTACAACAGTCAGTCTTCAAATTTTGGGCCCATGGAGGGAAGAAACTTTGGAGACAGAAGCTCTGGGCCCTATGGTGGTGGAGGCCAGATTTTACCAAACCATGAAATGAAGGGGGCTATGCTGGGTCCAACAGAAGCAGAAGCTGTGGCAGTAGCCGAAGGTTTTAAACACTTCTAGGAAACAAAGGTTAGCAGGAGAGAAGAGCCAGAGAAGTGACAGGGAAGCTACAGGTTACAACAGATTTGTGAACTCAGCCAAGTACAATGGTGGCAGGGCCTTCATTGTTACAAAGAAGACATGCTTTAGACAATAATGATGTGTATGGGCAAAAGACTTGAGGACTGTATTTGTGACTGATTGTATAATAGGTTATTTTAGTTTTTGTTCTGTGGAAAGGGTAAAGCATTCCAACAAAGGGTTTTAATGTAGACTTTTTTTTTGCACCCATGTTGTTGATTGTTTAATGCAAGTCTGATCATGACACTGAATAAATGTGTCTTTTTTTTTAAAAAAAAAATATATATATATATATATATATATATATATATATATACTGTGTGAAGTTAGCCTACTCTGAGGCCATCTTGGTTAACATCCCCAACAGTATGAAGTAAGAATTCCTTCAGGGTGATGCCAGGTTCCATTTCAAATTTCTTTACAATTACTTGGGTAAAGAAGTCATTGTCTTCAGAAACCTTGGTGTAGTTGAACCAACAGTTACTTTTGTGACCTCTGAATTTGACCATTGAAAAGATCACCCAAGCAAACAGTCAGCTAATTGGTTATAAAAATGATTGTTGGCACATCCTATATATCTAAATTGGATAATGGTACCCAATTCAATGATAGGTGGGATTGAAGCTATGTAATATCCTTTATCATATGCAATCAATAAATGATTTAATTCTCTTGAGAAAAAAAATAAAATTTTGTACTCTCCCCTCCTCCACTGCCTTGAATATTTGTTTTACCTTTGAGGTCACCATTTTCCACAAATTCCCTATGTTTTAGCAGCATTGAGGCTATTTTAAAACTTGGCTTTTATGCTGGAGTGTATATTAAATATTTGTTCAGCTGATTAAAACAGTTCTGCATTTAATGTTTGAACAGTAAACAGTTTACTGAAAACTGAAATGACTTTTTATACATACATGGATGCTCACCCAGGCACACCTCTGAGAAAGAGGGGCTTCTGGTGTGAGCTTTCTCTCTCCTGCTGTTAAGTACAAACAGCTCTTGCATGAACCCCACTTGCACATGTGGTTCTTCTTCAGGGAGGGCTGGCCTTCCACAGGATGCTCCGGGGCAAGGTGGGCAGCCAGACAGAGCGGGCAGGAGTAGTGGTAACAAAAAGCTTAAAACCAGAGTTTTCTGCTGACAAAAATATTTATTTTAGGGGACAAATGATGTGGTTTCAGATATTAATGACAGCCCCAACAGGACCTCTGTGGTAGCTTGTCTGCCCTTTACTCTGGTTTATTAAAACAGAAGGTATTTTGACCTTAGATAAACTAGGAAAGGCTGAGATTACTTTGAAGAATGACAAACAAGTGGAAGATTAAAGTTCACAGCTGGGTCTTTGCTTTGTCATGTGTGGAGCCTGACTGAACCAGAAGCTAAAATAGGCCCATTGTTTATGTTACTTCAGCAGTCACCCCTGCCAAGGCGACTGTGTGGATCACCCCTACTGAGTGGAGCTCTGTGAAGAAACTGTGTCTACACATTCGGCACACCTTGACCTTTCACTGGTGCTACCTTATGCACTGGTTAAATATGAACATCTGCTATAATTTGTTAGAAATTGCCAATTTGGAGTATTTGAATATAGTGTTTTAAATCTCTGTATTATCACTTGATTCCTCCAATTATCTCTTAAGTCTTTTTTAAAAATTTATTTAGTACAGGATCTACAAAGTCTACAGGGTCTCACTACACAGATCAGACTCATAGTGCTCCTCCTGTTTTCAGCCTCCCAAGTGTTGGGATTACAGGCATGCGCTACCATGCCCAGTCTCAATTGCTATCTCAGCGCATCCTGGAGATGGGGCCAGCATGGCACACCGGGGACACAGGTCCCTGCGTCTGTCTAAGTAGGCACTTTAATCTGCTGAGCTATCTGGCCAGCCCAAATCATACAGTGTTTCTTTTATTGGCTGGCTTAGCCCACCCTGAGGGCAGAGCTGGTGTGGCATGTGGAGTCGGGGATCCAACCATGGTCCCCTGTGCCTTCTTAAATTTGCCTAAGGAGATGTCTTAAACTGTTGAGCTATCTCACCAGCCCTCAATTCTTTTACTGCTGCGTACCACTTTGGATTCTGCATTCTCCATAGTATTTCAATATCGGTTGGAAAATCACAACTAAACGAGACTCTCCTTTTACAAGTAGACCAACTTGTACATCTAGATGATCATTGCTTTATTATGTGATTGCATACTAAAATATATAATTGAACTGAAGTCCTTTAATGGAAATGTAGTTAAGGTATTAGGCAAAACAAAGAATATTATGTAGAGCTTAAATGAAGATCAACGTTTACTGATATAAAAGCAGCTCTGAGACACATTTTAACTTAAAGAGCAAGTTGTAGCAGACTCTGTCTGGTAAATGTCATTTTGCTAACAAGAAAACACATATATCTATATGCTTACATGCAGGTAGAGACCAGGGATATTTCTCAGAAGGTAAATAGAAAGCGCTTGACAATGGTTAATTTGAAGTAGGAATAGGGGAAGGAAGAGGCACTCAGAGGCAATGGAATGGTAATATTTAACTTTCACGTGTAGGAAATCTAAGTCATAATAGGATTATACAACTTTTATAAATCAAATTAATTCAGTATTTATATCCTGTTAATAAGAACTTACTACATGCTATACTGAACTAAGCATACCTCATTATGCACAAGCTACGAAAAGGCCACTTTTCTTGGCTCTGATTGTCTAGGCAGATGTTCTGTGCATGCTCAGTGTACATTAAATCGACACTCTGGACACTCTGAGGCTTTCTTCAAGTTTTATGCAAAAATGTTTGCGGTTTGGCCTCTTTTAGCTGTGAATAACTATGTCACTTTTTATATAGTGGCCTCAACTCAGAGGGACAATAATTTGATCTACTTTTATTCATTCAATCATTGCTTAACTGCTCTGCCCAATCAACCCTGGTCACCCCTTCAGCACATGTTAAGACAATTGGTAATTCCAGTCCCTTCCATTGCTATCAGTTTATAATTCTCTTTCAATATTTAATCTTATTTCTTCTCCTAAACTTAGAGGTCCTTATAGCATTAAATTAAAAATAAAATATAAATGAAAAATTATACCCTAATTAGAATTTGAACTTTTCCTTGCTTTAAGATGCAATTTCTATGATGATGAATTGTAGAAAGGACACCAGGGGAGTGAGATCAGCCCCTTCTTACATGCATGGCTATTGTACTTTCCTGTAAGTAATTAGAACATCTCCGGATGTCATGGTTTGTATTCAGGTGTACTTCCAAAACCATATGTACTCATGGGGCAGACTTCTAGAAGTTGTGAATAATTCACAATCCGGTGCTAGGATATGCATGTGAGTGCTACCCCTGCCCTGGGGCAGATAGCCTGGATGCAGTATAAGGGAGGGAGCGAGGCTTGCTCTGTTGTTGCTGCTCCTCCTTTTTTCTTTTGCTGTTTTGCTGTTTTCTGCTGCCATGAACTGCTGCCCTCTGCCATGTGCCACTCTGCCTGGGAGCCTGCCGAGTATGGACTGAAACCTCCACAAACTGTGAACTAAATAAACCTTGCCTTCTGTAATTTTGGGTGTAACTGAGATATTGGCCAACACCGGTCGGGTGTTGAACTTTGTGCAGTCATCCAGCTACATGGGGGATGTGCGTGACCTTCTGGGGCCCCCATACTCCCAAACTCCTCCAATCAATTCACTGCTGTGGTGTACAGTATGTTCCCAAGCACTGAGTTCTGCTATTCTATATACTTTCAGGTCAACTTCTTACCATGGAAGGTGACTCAGACATCTATCTCTTTAGTGCCCACTCCACCTCTCCTGTAAGCCCAATGATGGGGAGACACAAAAACACTCTTCTCTTCCCCTTTCTACCTCCCAATTCTTATTTCTTTAGTTCAGAGAAGTAAAGAGAGGAGCTGCAAATTCATTACCTAAGCCACATCTAGAAAGAGATTTAGGGATGCCCTTTCAAAAGGAACCAGAAAAGAAACTTGTAAATACAAAAGTATTATATTTGTGAGGCTGCTCTCACCATTGGTCCTTATCCCTTTCTTTGCATCCTTGTCCCTGCCTTGCTTAACCTTGAAGAAAGAATACTGTGAGCCGTGGTCAACGATGTGGCTACAGCAGTCAATACTTTTCACTGCCTTTCACCAGGGCGTGGCTGGGTGTGACTGCAGTTGTTGCTAGTCCTTTATCAAAGGGGGAATTGTTAGCTTTTCTTCCTTCTTCCCTCTAAACCTCCAGTTAATTGAAAATTGCCACTTAACATGCTTTTATACCCACATACTATAAGATGTTTGTTCAGCATCAAGACAGTGACCAGGATATAAATGTCTCAAAGTAACTGACATTCCCATCTAACAGTGACAGGAAGAGGTACACCTTTGGCGCATAGCATGGTGCAGGCCTGTGAAAGTTTGCAAATGGGAACCTTTAAAAAAGGAACTCATGGGGCTTGCAAGATAGTTTAGCAGACTAAAGCACCTGCTTAAGCAAGCTCAGGCAAGCGCAGGGACTGTGGTTCGATTCTGGCACCACATGCCTCACCAGACCCACCCCCAGGGCAGCTGAGCCAGCCAGAGTCTGGAGGTGCTGGTGCCTGCTTCCAATCCCAGCACTAGAGAGGCCCAAAGCAAGAGGCTCACTACAAGTCCAAGGTGCATAGAGAGACCCTGTAACAACTAAATACATTAAAAAAGTAAAATAAAATTTAAAAAAGGAGCACTTCTTTATCCAGTAGACTGTTGCTATGCCAGCCCCTCCCCTTGATGCCAAGGTTGAAGGTAGATGGGGAGGGATAAAGTGCACCTGTCTTTTCTTTGGTAAGCTTGATAATCAAGCCATGTATCGCCACATTCCTCATTGTTCTGCAAAGCAAAGCAATAAAACCGGAGGGAACACAGAGTAAAGGGGCTATCTGAATCTGTGGATGTAGAGAGACTTCAAAAGAAAAAATGAATTTGGTTGGCATCTGGGAAGGCTACTCCAGAAAGAGATCTTTCATCTATGTGGTAGAACCTAAGTGTTCAAGGGGTTGCTCAGGCAATTGCTATGAAATGGCAAGAAGGGCGAAGAGGTCCTTGAGAAGCAGGACTGAGAGTCCGCTGTTCCTGCTCAATCAGAGTAGCTTTACTTTTAACCAGAGCAACTCTGCTTTTCCAAAATTAATTTCTACCTATAATTCCATTTTATGAAGTGTAAGCAAATTTTAAAAAGGGAAATTACTGAGTGACTGAATAGATCACCGAATGCGTGGTACAGGGCACAGGTACAAGGCAGACAGAGGAGCCACAGGCAGAGCACGACCACCCCACCTAGGAATAAAGAATGATGGGGAGGGCTGGGGATGGGGGTGAGTACCGGGGCGTTACAGTGATAAAAGCCTTCAATGATTAACTTTAATTGTTTTAATTCATAACTTACAATATTGAAGTTTTCACATCAGTGATGAAAAAGAATTATTTACAGAGGTTATGCTAGTTGTGCACGACGTAGTTGTCTGTGTGAATTGCCACCAGAGTCTAGGTGGTCACCCCATCTGTCTTCTTTCCAAGACAGAGCCTGTTAAGTGAAAAACCAGGAAGCTAAACCAGGAACTCTGATGTTGAGTTCACATCTCCTCGCGGGCGTACCTCTGCTCTCTCTCCTCTGGAGTGTACCTCCTTCCTGAGGAGAATCCCTGAGGCTGTCTTGTTCCTGAGGAATTCTTTCACGGCAGATGTCTCACCTTCCAGAACAACCACTTGGGAGGCTCGGCTCATTTTCTCCTGAGTGCTCACTCTGCCGCCACACCCTGTCTGTCTCTCAAAAAGAGAGGGCTATATCATAAACACAGGAAATCTTTTCAGCCTATAACCAAATGAGCTGCTTAAAGTAATCTCAATGCTGCCAAATGTTCAGCAAAGCCTTGACAGTGTTTAGGAGAAACCTTGCTGAATCCCTCAAGTAATGATGTTGGAAGCCACGGGATGCTGTGAGCTTCGCCACAGGGAGTCTGCTGACACGTCTCAGCAGATGGCAATGTATGCACTTCTTTCATGTGTAATTCTTCTATAAATTAAAGATGATTTTTCAAAAACAATTCTCTGAGAGAGAGAATTGGTGGGAGGCAACTCACATACTCAGCAGTAGGCAGCCTCATATTTACATAAGCCGTGAGGAAATTAAAACTCAAACCATATACTATCAGGTATTTTTACAAGCCTATGAGTGCTAAATAGTGAGAAAAATCAACTTTTCTTATTCCTCTAAGAGGAGAGTTATCAGAAGCCTGGAAAACTAGTAATGCAGATTGTTAGCACTACCGTACATAATGAGAATGATGCAATAAACATCACCTAAATTGATGTGTAAATACATATCCCAAGCCTATACACAGCATTTGTGTTGTTACATATGTATTTTTTAATTCACATTTGGAATTTGGAAAGATGAGAAGTCTTTGCCCATGGACATAGCTTGAAAAGTCAATGCAAAGGCTCAACATAGAGATAAGTGTGTGGCACTCAAGAGCTGACTGACAACCAGTTCCTGCCGTGACTAGTTGTGGCAGTCAGCAGAGGTTTCATACAAACTTCTGTATTTTAAAAATTGATGCTTTAAGGGCCAGGGAGATAGCTCAGTAGAAAAAGCATTTGCCTGGCAAGTGCAAGGGCCTGAGTTCAATCTCCAATTCAGAAAAAAATATTTTGATGTTTCAGAGGAAGTAGCTTGGCAGTCTAAGCACCTGCCTGGAAAGTGCAAGGACCCAGGTTCAATACCCGGCACCACATGCTGTGCTGGTGCTGGTCACTGAAACTGGGCATGTTGGTGCATACCTGTAATCTTAGCATTGAGGAGGCTGAGACAGAAGGATCCCTATGAGTCCCTGCTGTATAGTGAGACCCTGAACCAAATAAATAAATAAATAAATAAATAGTCATTTTTTAAAAAGATATAAAATACATTGATGTTTCACTGAGCTGACCGCAAGGATAGGCAGTTTGGTTCCCATAGACCCAGTCTAGATTTGCCTACTGAGAGATCATCTCTCATTTTTACTTTTTTTCCTAAGAAATTATAGAGAAGCACAGACATACATGTTATTTCCCTCTGCAGTGTCAGTCCCAGAACTTATATACTGTGGTACTCGGGTCTCCTTGCTTATGTTTTGGGACATGGAAACTCATTTCCCACTGGCTTCATTACGGCAACCTGAAGAGATCATGCAGTTCAAGAACACAGACTAGTAGCTCAACTTCTCTAAAATTCATCTGTTTACCTTTGAGAAAGGTAAAGGTACAGGAGATCTGATCTCAGGCCTAGAAGAATTTAATCTAACAGAGGTAGTGAGGTGGGGTTGAGAGAGAGTGGTAAGAAGAAGTGAAGGACAGAATTCAGGAAGGAAGGGGAAAGCCTTCTGACAATAACAGCAGTTGGCATTTTTTGCTTACTGTCAAAAAACCAAACCTTAGCCTAAATGCTTTATGTGTATTACCTTATATAATCATATAAAAATACTAAGAGATTGATTTTTTTGTCCTCATTCTATAGAAGAAAAAATAAAAGCTTTAAAAAATTAAGGAATTTCTAGATGCCACATAGCTATAGTAGAGGCCTAGCTGCTCCTAACTCCTGAACTTTATGTCTTTAAGGGCCCTGCTTATACCTGACACACTGTGCCCTTTTCTACTGTTTCTTTACACTTGGGGACATATGCTTGGGCATTCAGTGGAGAGAGTAAATGCTTTAGCCTTTGTAGAGGGTAGGAGACTAAGAGATAGTGTTTGGTCTTGTTTCTTCGGGATTAGTGGGAAGTGGCAGAGGAAGAAACTGGACAAAGGAAGACACATCAGAGAGAGAGAGAGAGCAAGAGAGAGAGAGAGAGAGAGAGAGAGAGAGAGAGAGAGAGAGAGAAGCAATGAAAACAAAGATATAGAGCTAGTATTTAGAACTGGAGAGTCTTGCATAGAGAAATTGGTGGATTGTCTGAAGATGTGGTCGTCCATATCTCCTAATTCACCAGAGGACAGCATGCTGAATTGCTACAGGTCATGCTGATTGCTGACATACCTGCTTGGAGAAGAAGTACAGGAGAAAGGGCTGGCTTTTGATGATACTTATTCTGAAAATGCTACCATTGGTGTACATGAAACATGGCCTTACTTTCCCAGGAAATGAACTTAGACCCACTAAAGGAAGAGGTAAAATGGAAAATCCAAGAAAGTGTGCACGTTTGCTTTGCTTTGAAACTGCCCACATCACATGTGTCTTTCGCAGTGCTCTTCCGGGCACAATGACATTAGTGTGGACAGGCACTGTGTCTGCCTTAGTGTAACTGACCCTGAAGATAGAACGTGCTATTTCATAATAGAATGTAAATAGCTGAGAAGATAGACTACTGGCAACTCCTCCAATATATCTTCAAAATCAGAGTAAACTTGCCTTGACCTCTCAGAAAATAGACATTAAAATCTATTACTCTGACCTTCTTTTTTTCCTACATCAGATGGCTTCAGGACTTTTCCTTTTCTCTTTTTCTTTTTTCTTTTAAAGAGGCAAAACCCCCAATGAAACAATACAGAATTTCAAAACAAGATAGGAAATTAACAAGAGTTATTATATTGCATACTTTTATCTTCAAAGTAGTTGCTCAGAGTTTTTCAAATTGGCACACAGATTAGAATCATAGATGGTGTTACTGTGTGCGGTGTACACACTCATAACACCAGCACTGTGACAGGCTGAGGCAGGTGGTTTGGAAGTTCGAGTCCTGCTTAGACAACTTAAGCCCTGTCTTGAAACAAAACCTTAAAAATTGAAAGGAAGTAGCTTCAAAGCAGAGAGCTTCTGTTCCCTCCCCAGGGGGTGCAAGGTGGGGAGAAGGCTGGGCAATGATATACGTCTGATCTTTATCAAGTAAAAGGTCAAGTGATGAAAGCAAAGTGGTCCCAAAGAACATGTTACCCTACACAGAAAGACTTCAGAGAGTAAGGCGACTGAGCGAGGAATTGCAATTTTAGAATGTATTTAGAATTTTTTAAAAGAAGCCAATTGAGCTCCTTTAACTCAGTCTTGGTGAAACGCCAGCACCTCTAGGAAATCATGCTTTCCAGACGCTCTCCACAAAGGTGGATGTCTCTGTATTTAATACGTGTAAGAGAGAAGCCATGTTGAACTGCAAATCGGCACAGTGTGCCAACTGTTTGACTAACTTAATAAGTAGACACATTATTTTTCTTCTTCAGTCAGGAGTTAGGAAGATAAAGTAAGAGCTATGAATTAAATGTAGGACCTTGCATTATCCTTAGAGCAGATGAGACTGCAGAGAATCCTGGGAAGACCCCTCACATGGAAGTAAAACTGAAGCAGTATCTGAATCTGAGAGTTCAGCAGCTTCAGCCTGCTCTTTTCTCGGCCTACAAGATACCCTGGAGTAGCTAAAAGTATGAGGTTATTCTGAAAGTCAAGGTTAGCAGAGGAAAAAAACCAATAAATTAGTTGGTAATTAAATCATGTTCAGTGGCTGATCACCAGAGAATAAATGGAATAATTTTCAGTGACTTGAGGCATGTTTCAAGAAATGTGCATGGACACCCAAGATATCAAGTGAGCTGAAAAGTGGTCCCAAGGTGCCAGGGGTACCGTCTTTCCCCATCCCCCTTGTCTCTTCATGGAAGGGGCACAATGTGGCCTCTCCCACTTCATGAGGAGAACCTCTGCATGTCATAAAATTATTGGTTTCCTTATTCTTCCTTAACAGTTCTTAACACACAAGATAAATTATAGGAATGGATGACGGCTTGTATATGTGGTCTTGGTAAAGGGCTGCACAACAGGAAGTTGACTCAGAGAAATTAACAGGAGGGAGGTGAGCGTGAGAATGTCTTGTTGCATGGAGCGCAGAGTTCAGGAAGAGCATGCTTGACTGAGCATGTTTAGAAAGCAGCGTGGCACTGCCTTGTGGAAGAGAAAGTCCACAAAATTTGAATCGTAGCTATGAAAGACAGTCTCTCAGAGAAGGGGACGTGTGATAATGCTGCTCCCTCTTCCAAACCTTTTGTTTGTGGAAAGTTGTTTTGTGGGAGCTTAGGAAGACCTGTGCCTGAGAAATATTTATCTGTTCTTTCTTTGGAAAAAAAAAAAGGACAAGAGGAGCTACCACTAGGTTCAAAGGAAAGAAAAAGAGGCTGTAGGGTTGGGACCCCTTAGCAGTGCTGAAGACACTGTAAGACCTCAGGAGTAGAGACTCATCCACGTCCCGAAATTTGAGCAAAACAAACGGGTTTGTTTTCATTTTCCTCCTTACACCTTCTTCCCAAATGTGATCCTGAATTGCAAGGCTTTCATCTTTTTACCACGTGTGTAGTAGAGTTTAAGGCCTGGTCTGGTTGTTATTTGACTTTGTCCCTTGACATTTCCATCTGGAGGTTGAGGCTCCTATAGAAATAGTGAATGCCTGATACTATGTTTCAGTAGCTCATTTGTATTTCACAGATGAAAGTTTAAAAAGCCTGCCCCTTTTAGTAATTAAATTTTGTTCAGTGGCTGGTAATCAGAGAATGAAATCACAGTGTATGTGAAGTCCCAGAGTCTTTGCTAAAACACAAAAGAGCAGTGAACATGGCAAAGAAAATTTAAAGACCCTAAGTGGACCTCAACAAAATAGTCATCTAAAATTAAAGCTAGGGCTGAGGGTGTAGTTGAGTGCTTGCCCAGCAAGAGTGGGGTCCAGGGTTCTATTGCCAGCATTGCTGGTTAAGTAAGTAAATAAATAAATAAAGCTTACACACAATTAAACACGGACAAAAAGTGGACTGCTTGGGCATGTATCTGATTTTTCCCTCTTGACAGATATGTTTTTTTTAATTTTCGGAAAAAGTCTTAGGCTGAATTAACTCCAGCCATGTTTGAAAGCCTTGCAAGATTTCTATAGTTCCCTAAGTAGTCTGAATCTCAGAAAATAGGCTCTGATAATGAAAACATGTATAGACTCTTTAACTATAATACTGCTAGCAGGCATTGCCATAATAGCAAGACAATTTAGCAATAATGGGTGAGTAGGAAGAAAATTGAGTAGTTTACTGAGATATCAAAAATAAACAAAGAAAAAATAAACAAGAACATATTTGGCCTCATGTTCTACTTCAAATGTAGAATCAGTTCAATACTGTAATCTAACTTTCCATAAGCCTTTTTATGATAAATTCCATTAATATATTGGAAATACCAGCTCTTACGAGCAGCCTCTGACTAGGAGAGGTTCTGAAAAAGCACAGCTAGAGTATGATCATCTCCTGCCTTCCCTAGATCAGTAGAAAGGAGTAGAAGATAAGTTTTTACCTTTCTTGTCTACAGCGAATGTTCTTACTCCACTCTATTTAACCCAAGCCTTCAGGCAAGCCAGGGTGTACAGCCATTACCACAATAATATCAAGACAATTTAGCAGTAATGGATAAGTAGGGAGGAAATTAAGCTGTTTTGCTGAGATACAGAAATGAAGCCAGAAAATATTTGGCCTCATGTTAGGTTTCAAATTCATAGTCAATTCATTAGTGTAATTTAGTCCTTGCATGGGCCTTTGAGTGATAAATTCTACCAATACATTTGAAATGCCAGCTGTAAGAATAACTCATTGAGTATTGTGTAAAAATTAAAAGATGGGCAAAAATAAATCCTTCATTTTCATCTCATATGGGAAGATTTATGAAGGCCTTTGAGAAGAAGCATCTGTCTGCTAGCTGTAAATTGAGGGTACTAAGGGAAAACATTGGAATATTTTGGTTACATTAGCAAGAGGAATGTATTAACTCACATGCTTTTTGAGAGCTTGCCTTTTGTGGTCAAAGATTTGATGAAGAACATGGAAGCTTTTGGAAGACATGCCTTGCTTGGGAACAAAGGCCACAGCACAAACAATATTAAATGGTGGCTGCCTGCAGGACTGGTTACTCAGAAACACAGTCCTGTGTGGGCTGTTGGTGACTTTTTTACCATTTGGATACTGTTTTGTCTATTTTTATTAGTGTTTTTGTTTATTTTCAAGCCAATAGAGACTATAAAGATTTGGAACAGGCCTGGTGAACACAACAATTTCCTTAACAAAAATCATCAGCAGTTCTTTTTTTCCTTTACCACTTAGTCTGTTCTCCTGCTGGAGTCTTCATGTGATATACATTCATAACAAAATGAATAGCTCATTTAATAAGGATGGAAAATAATATATTTGCTTAAGAAATTATTACATACAAGGTGCTTTATGTTCAGTTCCTCTAAAACATATGATACATGTTGTGTTCCCAACACATGGAAGAGGAAATTGTGGTTGAGCCTACAATATCCAAAACTGACTTGTGGGAACAGGCTTTGTCAATGGTTCTCTGTTATGCCCAATCCTAGCCTGGTCCTATGGCCTCTCTCCTTATCAACTTTGGCATCTTGATTTTATAGTCCTTCTACTCCAAATTATCTTCTGAGGCTAGACCTTGGAACTGACTTGTGTCTATCATCAATTCTGCTTTAAGTTTACACGAACTCTGCAGATACAAGACCCTGTATAACCTCAAGATCAGACAACTGGGATTCTGCTTAGAGTCCCGGGCTGTAGAACATACATGTCTGACTCACCTCTTGTTCCTGTCCATTGGGGTTGCCAGATTTAATGAATAAAAGCAGAAGACTCTCAGTTTAATTCTAATTTCATGAAAATAGCCAGCTTTTCATACAATTCTATCCAATGTAGTGTTTGGAGAATATTTATATTAAAATAATACTCATTCTTTGTCTAAAATTCAAATTTTGTGGGTCATGTTTTGATTTTTTCAGTAACACTGAGCCCAGTGAGCCAGGAGTGTCAGACACCACATAGAATTAACCTTAAGCAAATGGGAATTTGTCCTTTACTCTAATCTCTGGAAAGTGATCTCTGGGAAGTGATTTTGCTCATCTTGTTTTAACATGAGACTATGGGCCACATTTGACATCCATACAATGCATTTGTGAAGAAGTCTTTGGGCCATCTGTTGTGTCCCCTACCTTCACAAGGGCTGGAAACTAGGAAGACCAGCTCAGCCTCTGAAAGGCTCCTGACCAAAGCCCACTCAGGTTGCTGCTAAATTATGGATGCCACTGAGCTCCAAGAAAGCTGGGGACACCAAGGCTTGAAGATTCCCTGGGAGGCATCACTCTATATAAAAGGTGTCACATTCTTACTGGGAGGAGTTAATGCTGCCCACCACTCCATGGGGAAAGAACAGCTGGAAAATGCTCATTGGAAATGCTATAGCGCCTTGCCTCACACATCTCTCTCCTGGACTATATTTAGTTTGGATCTTTTCTAGTAATGAGCCATGAATAAAAATATAACACATTTCTTGGAGTTCTTTGGAAGCCTCTAGGGAATCAGCAAATTTAGGATGGTCTTGGGAAACCTGGATGTATAGTTGGTAGCAAAAGGAAAGGCAGTTCTCCAGATTTGTTTTCTCTACTTTTTCAGGAACAGAAGGGCCCTTTTCTGAGCTTAGAATCTAGACCATTCTCCAGTACTGGGATTCTGGAATGGCAAACCACTGATGCAGCAGACCTAGGCCAGATGTAGCAATAACCAGGGTCAGCGGATGTGGTATGGGCATGTAGGCCTAAATAGCCTTCTTTTATAGAATGGAGTTGGTTGAGGGAGAAAAACCAAAGTCCATGGAGGATTCCATTTGTACTTGGTATTGTATTCCCAAAGCCTAAGAAAAGTCTGATGGTGAGTTGACCTCTTCTTGTCTTTCCTTACTGTATCATGGAATTAATGGTTGGCATTTTCTGTATTTCATCTCTGACTTGGAAAGATAATACCTAGCTCAGTAGCTTCCTCAGCTACATGTCTCAGATAGGGCCATATATCTTAGTGTATACTCTTATTAAGCAAAACACAACTTCTATTTATTCTCCAGTCCCTCATTTGGGGGATGTCAGAGTAACTTATATAGAAAGTTTTGGTGTCTACAAAACCATCTGTGTTGGTTACTTTTCTCTTGTTTCCTGGACAAAATGCCCAATACCTACAATTAAGGAAGTAAAGGTTCATTTAGCTTACATTTGTGGAGGTTTCAGTTCATAATCAGCTGGCTTCAAAGCAGAGTGGCATACGGTACAGGGCGACAGTTCAAGACGGCAGGAGACAGCCAAAGCAGCAAGAGAAAAAGCGGGGGAGTAAGTCTCTTTTCCTTCCTTATAAGGTAAGCAGGCTACCCACCCCAGGGCAGGTGTAACACTCTCAAAATCTTCCTGCCTTCTTGCACAGACTCAGGATGTTTACAAAGTAAGCACACTGGTCCCCTGCTGAGTACTTTAAACTTCTAAACTTCTCAAGTTGACACAATGTGTCCACCATTGCACCACATATCATAAATCATCTTTCTGATTGGTATCAACTTTTAGATGAATGTAGGGAGCAATTTCTTACTGAAGTTAATACATAAGTAAAATGTGTTTTGTAAGATCTGTTTTGGTTCATATTTTAAAACATTAATAGGACTGGAGAGAAAGCTTAGTGGACTAAGCACCTGCTTAGGCAAGTGCAGGGACCAGGATTCAATCCCTGGTACCACATGCTGTGCTGGCCCCACCCCTGGGTGCACTGAGCTAGTGACTGGCTCTGGGCATGGTGGTGCATGCCTATAATCCAAGTGCTGGCAAGACTGAAAACAGAATGATCATCATGATTTGGAGCTGTGTAGTGAAACCTGCTACAAAAAAAAAAAAGAAAAATAACACCTCCAAAATGTTGAAAAATTAGGTTGGGGAAGTATAGCATATATACCATTGTCATTCTTCCAAGTCACTTGAGAGTTTAAAAATCTCAGCCCTCCTTCGTTTTTTGTTTTTCTTTTCAAGCCCTCCTTTGATTCTTAGGGGACAGGTGGGACCCTGTGGCACACCTTGCTCTTCCATCTGGTGACAGATAGGCTTTCTTTCTTCTGTATCCCTCTTCTGTTCCCCAGTTAGAAAACTGTCTGTGGCTTGAGAACCTCACGACAGCCTGGACTTCTCTTCCCCCGACTAGGGGGCTGTGCTCACGTGTTTGGCAGGAACAGCAGCCATGGGACCAGGGTGGATCTGGGTTTGGAACAGAGAGAAAGGAAGAAAAACTTGGCTGCTTCCTGGGGAAAGGCTGTAATGTCTTCTTTCAGACAGCTTTCTGGGTTAAAAGAAGCAGATTTGGAAGGAACAGCCAAGGACTCGGACACGGGGAGACTAAGCATTCACTTTACTCACTGGGCCCATATTGCTGACTATTTTGAGGAGGGATGACTGATTTTCACACTGGAGGGTTGCTAGAAGGGGAAATGAGATGAGAGATGTAAAAGTCTTTGCCCAGTACCTGGGGCACCAGCTCATTAATTTTACCCATTATACTAAGTTGAGCTTACTTCAGTTCCTAACAGAGAAGACATTCAATCAGTCAATGGCAGCTCTAATTATTATTGCCACCATTTCCTCAGGGGTAGCTATGACTCAGAGTCCATCTTAGTGAGATTTAGAGGACAGAGAAAATGCAAAATAGAATGAACCAGAGGCAATGCAGATATGGAGCATATTAGCATAGACTGAGCCCAGGGTTCTTTCTAAAGACAGAAGGGGAAGCCCTGGGCACCTATGGCACAGGCAAAGCTGAAGGTTGGAGAACATCTGAGGCCTGGCTTCATGGATAAACCCATGGAGAGAAAAGACAGGAAGCCAAACCAGGGAAGTAGTTCAATGGCATTGTGCTTGCCTAGCTTGCACAAGTCCCCTGGGTTAGATCATAATATGAGCAAGCGGTGTGCACACTCATAGACACATACTGCATGTACACACACACACACAGAGAGAGAGAGAGAGAGAGAGAGAGAGAGAGAGAGAGAGAGAGAGAGAAAACCTGAAAATGTGGTCTTCCTGCTTTCTGTTATACTTTGTTCTTCTATCCCTTGAGGTAGTAATGGAGAAATTCTTAGAAAGCCAAAGAGGGGCTGTGTATCACCTTCAGAGAACAGAGGAAAGGGAGAAACAGGCCTTTCATGAGCCCTGAGAGGAGAAAGCATGATATGAACCCACGAATCTTAGGCATAGAAAGAAACAGGGCATACCAAAGGAGCATCTTGGGAATTTGACCTAGGCTGGTAACTCCTCCTGTGCTCAGTGGTGGCACCATTACACAGAATCAGAATCAAGGCAATGGGGGGATAGGATGACCGGGGGAAGCTGGAGAGTTCTTTTGCACTAATCACTCATCTCACTCTGGAAAGAAAAATTCATCACCATCTCAATCAGAGTCCATCCAAGTCACCAGTGATAAGCATTCGGGCTGAGTTCTGTAATTCCCACAAAGGAAACAAAGTGGCGCTTTAATCACAACAGGTCACGTTGTTGCTTATGAAGTAGGATTTCTGACTTACCTGTTCTCATTTCCCTACTGATCAAAAATTGTTTAAAAAGCAGGTCATGCTGAGCAATTATGATAGATGCCACCCATCTGAGTGGAGGGAAATGACTGGTGCCTCCTTTGTGCTGCTTCAGGCCCAAAACCAACCGGGGCCTTGGAAGCAAACAGAAGAGGGCACTCAGGGAGTGCCAGCCCCAGGGTGTGGTGCACCCTGAAACGAAAGGTGTGCAGGAACATTGCTACCTTAAGCTGGGTGGACCTAGACGTGCTTCTGCTCCACCATCCTCACCTTAGTGCTCCTTTCTTCAATTCCCTGCTCCACTCTTGTTATACAAGCCCCTTCCCTTTTGTACCCTCTCACTACTGTTTTCAGAGACTGTCCATTCCAGTTTCTGGGGACAAAAATCTTCCCCCTCAACTCTGAACTTGCAGCAACTTAAGAGTGCATACTAAAAGCTTTCAAATTTTATTCTCTTATAAGATCCACATTGATGTTTCATGAGTTTGCATATTATTTTATATTCATGCACCAGGTTACAAGGGCAAAAGCTGTCATATGCTTCTGTATCTCACAGAGTGCCCACTATTCTGTAGACATACGAATGTTCATGTGGCAGTGTTCTTTGTGTATTCACTGTCAGATAGTGCTGAGTGCCCCTGATTAATCTCATGGCACCATGAGCACTGTACACAAATCTTGTTGACCATCTGGAATCCCCCAAATTCTGTATTGCAGTACATGCCTTACTAAGTGTTTTTATGTGCACTATTTTATTTTATATTATTGACTACATTCTTAGGGTGATATTATTTATGAGCCCATTTTACAGGTGATAAAATGAATGATAAAAACGGATCAGGTGACCCTCTTATGTGGCAGAGCTGCCAGTCAGAATCATTTCAGGGGTTCTCTGAAATACATAGCCACAGGCCAGAGAGGCTGTCTTCAAACAGTGTTGTCTGGATAATATACCAAACCTCCTGGAGGTTACAAGGTATCAAAGACAGCCGTCTTCATTTGCTGCCAATCTTGCTAGTCAGACTTTGGAGCAGGATACTGAGGGGCTGGCTCATCTCTGTGCGGCAGTGCCTGGGTCCTTCCTGGGTGGATCCTGTTCCTGAGGCCTTATGCTTGCACCTTCACTTTTGTCCACATCGCATCTGTTGTGAGTGGAGCATCTAGGAGAGTTCTTTCACTCATGCTTATCTGGAATGTAGGCAGTGGCTTGACCAACACGGAGTGCCCACCATCACTCTTTCCACTTGGTCATCTTGGGCTGGTTGAGAACACAGAGCCCTCAGAGCAGCCAAACAGGGCACATGGTGCTGGCTTTTCCCAATGCAGGAGTTCCGAGCCTGAGCACAGAGCTGCATGACTCCTGTGACTAGCCTCAGAAGGTGTGTGACTGCTTCCATCACATTCTCCTGCTTGCTTATGGCTGTGCAGCACAGAGCAGGTGCAGAGAGCTCACATGTAAGAGGAGGGTGGTGTGGATCATCGGGAGATGTCTGCCAATTAGAAGATCAGCCACCAGTTTTCTTTTCTTTTCTGTATTTTAGGGGACAGTCTACAGGGAGTTCAGGGTCCCACTACCAGGTTGGACTCATAGTGATCTGCCTGTTTATAGCCTCCCAAGAGCTGGGATTACAGGTGTGTGCCACCACACCCAGTCTCAATTGCTGTCTCAGTGTGCCCCAGGGGTGGGGCCTGAGTGGCAAGTGCTGGGATTGAACTCCAGACCCCTGAGCCTGTTTATAGGCACTTTAATCCACTGAGCTATTTGGCCAGCCCTAAGCCAACAATTTTCAAATTAATTTTTTAATCAAAAATTGTGCATGCATGTCATCACTCTTTCCCTTTGCTTAAAATGCTCATGGAACGAAGAGTGTCAAAAATAGACCTCACAGATGTGCTTAACTCAGGAGACCATAGTTTACACCTGCAATTGCTTCTTTTCATTGCTAGGAAGCATACATACATTGACAAGACGAAACTGTGCTTCCATTTGTTCTTAAAAGTCCTAAAAATCACAGAACAGTCACAATAATATAGAAAAAGGCAGCAATTGCTTCCATGTAACAGAATTTTATTGAAGTATTTCTTAATAATTAATAAAAACAGCACCAGAAATTAAAAAATTGAGTTTTTTTTCTTGAAAGTTTGTATGTGACTTTTAAAACTTACTGTAATATTGTCTGCAGTTTGAGAGTTTTTTTTTCTTAAAATTTAAGAAGTTGTTAAAGAGTTAACTCAGAGTCGTGAGAAAAATAATAAATTTCAATTTGCTAAAACAAATACTTATTGAGCAGCTACTAGATGTCTAGCACAGAGTCGGGTACTGAATTCATCAGAGAGAAAGTCAGATGTGGTCTAAGCCCTCCCAGATATTATTATCTAGTAAAGTAGAGAATAAAATATTAATTAATATAGAATGTCCTTAATACAATGAAGCAAACACAAGGAGATCTGAGACTGTAAAGGAATGATTAGCAGCACAGGTTCAGCTGGTGTTAGTGAGGACGAGACTCATGTCATGGTGAGTTTTTTAATGTTTATTTTTTGAAAATTATGTTAGAATATATGTAACACAAAACTAATCACGTCAGTCACTGGCAAGTATAAAATTTTAGCATTAAATACATACACGGTGTTTGCAGTCATGACTACCATCTATTTCCCGCACGTCTTCACCACCCCATCAGAACTCTGCTGTAACGAGAAACAGCTCCCACCTTCCTCATCCCCAAGACTGTTAATTGCTATTGCATTTCCAATGAATTTACCAGTCTTTCAATATATACAAGAAGGATTGCTCAACATTTGTCACTTTATACCTGGCTGATTTATGGACATAATGTTTGAGAGGTTCACCTATGCTTTCCCATGCATTGGAGTTTTATTCGTTTTCTATGACTGCATCATGTGTATGTGTGCATGTGCGTGTGTATTTGTGTGTATGTGTGTGTTCACACAGCTATGTGCACTGTATGATCTGAATGTTATTCTCCCAAATTCATGCATTGGAAACTGAATTTTCAGTGGGACAGTTTTGGGACAGACGGTCTCTTGGGAGGACAAAGCTCATATGAACAAACTAATGTTTTATAAAAAGGGGCTGTAGGAGTGGTGAGTGTCCTCTTATGCTATTATGCCAAGGGGAGACACAGCACTACTCCTCCCCTGATGGTGCCCTTATGAACTCAGTGGCCAAACCTGACAGTGTCTTGATTCTGGACTTCCCGGACACCACAACTGTGAGCAAATAACTTTCTGTTCCTTATATATTACCTAGTCTCCAGCATGCTGTTATAGCAGCATAGAACAGAGAGAGACACTGTGTGTGTAGCATATCTTATTTGTCCATTCATCTGGCAATGGGCAAGGACATGTAGATAATTTACACACTTTAGCTATTGAGAATAATGCTAATGTAAAAATTGGTGTTCAAGTGATTGATTCCCTTTTCAAAATTTCTATGAATGGGTCTTGTAGAAATTTTATGTTTCACCTTTTTGAAAAATGATCACACTACTTTTACATTCCCACAGGCAATGAATAAGACTTATGATTTCTACAATCTGTCCTATACTTCCATTTCTGACAGTAGCCACTGTAGCAGGAGGAAAGGGATACATCAGTTTTATTTGCAGTCCCATGATGACTAGTTTTGCCAACTATGTTTCCATATGTTCACTGATTTTTGACCATGTCTTCTCCAGTGAAATGCCATACAAATCCTTTGCACATTTTTGAATTGGAAAGTTTACATTTGTAGTTGTTATGTCATCTTATGTTATGTAATCTTATGTTATATCTGATTTGAAAATATTTTCTCCTACTCTATGTGCTACCTTTCTTCTCTACTGATAGCATCTCAATGAACATAATTTCAAAATTTTCATGAAGTCCAAATTGTTTATTGCTTCTTTGGCTATTTCTCTTGCCTGAGTGCATCCTCCTGCCAGATCAAGGCAGACATTGGATTCTCAGAGGACAGTTAAACCTACTGTGAACTGCGTATGTCAGGAGTCTAGGTTGGGGGCTTCCTAGAAACTGTAACACCTGCAGGTCTTAGGTAGAGTTGAGGCTGTGGCACCAGCACTGAGAAGCAGCTGAAAATACAAACTAACATTAGCAGAGAAGTTTGACTGCAGAGACCCTAATAATTCAATTGCCTGCAAACTCATATCAGAACTCAATCAGTGAGTGGCAAGAGGCAACATAGCTGCATATGGTGGCAGGCTTCGTTGTCAAAAGACAGCACTTATTTTAGTATATTTAGCAAGGAAGTTGATGCATTTCAACTGTAAAATTGAATCTGGTGCCAGGCTTTAAATTAGAAACTAACACTTACCTCAGTCCACAAATGATACTTTCATTACTTTATTTGCTGCTTCTGTCCAGACTTCTCTCCCGCACTGCATAGTACCTCAGTCACAGTTTCAGTAAGCCCCTGGCTAACCCTAACAAAAGTGAGCAGAAAACAAATGTCACCATAGAGCTTCTTAGAAAAGAAGGAAAGGCCTAATGATTAGGTAGTAGAAAGTTCTAACTCCCAACAAAAAGAAGATACATTTAAAACAAAAAACGTGAGTTCTACTTGAATTATGGGTGCATTTCCACAGGTGAGTCACATTTTACAAGCTGCTTTGTATAATGGCAACTGGACACCCAAGGAAGCAATGAAAGCTTCAAAACTGCTTGTCGACATGGTGCGCAACCACTTTGAAAGAAAAGACAAGCATTTGGAGTTGTTCAAAAGAAAAAAAAACACAATGAAAGTAGCAATTATTGAAGGCTACAACTTCATCAGATGTAACTGCAGTGAGGGCACCATTGTTACTGGCTAATCACAATACTAAAGTTAAGTACCCCTTTACTGATAATGGGATCACATGAAATTGAAAAGCTTCCACACAGTAAAAACAAAACAAAACCAACCAACCAAATAAACAAACAAGAAAAAATAGTACACTAAAAGACAACCTACAGAAATAGGATAAGAATCACCTGCTATTTCTCTGACAGAGGACCAATATCTACAAAATATCAAGAACTCAAAAGAATCAGAATCTCCAAAGTAAAAGATCAAAACAAAAAATGGACAAATGAAATGAATAGCTACTTCACAAAAGTATGAACAGTCTATAAATAAATGAAGACATGCTGAGCATTTCTTGCCATTAGAAAATGAAAATTAAAACATTAACAGATACAGTCCTAACCAAGGCCTGGTGAGTGTGTGGAAGAGCTTCCTGCTACCATGCGCTGGTGGGATCTGCCACTCTCAGCCCAGGCACAGTGTGGGTGAGACCCTCTTCCATCTCCTTGGGATGCCCCCCACCATTCCGCAGCAACCCCCACAAGCCGCCCGCCCAGTGATAATTTGTGCCGCATTCTGGGGACCCCAAGCTCCAGCCCTAGACCAGACCCAGTGAGTGTGTGGGAGAGCTTCCTCTCCCCACTACTCCACCTTATCCCATCCAGACTCAGCTCAGGCTTGGAATACAGGCCTGGAGTGAAACCCTTCTGCTGAAATCCCTGTAGAGTGAGTAGGGGACAAAGCCACCCAGCTAGTCCAGAAGCAGAACATCTTGCCAGAGGGGCACAACAGGATCACTCCCAAGGGCAGCAGCAGGAAGGAGCTGAGCACAGCCGCCAGACCCAAGACAGGCACAGCTGGATAAATCTAAACTCTGTAGATCTGCACCTGAATTTCAGTAGGTGCTAAGGCTATAACTGCACAAAATCTCTACAACAAAGGTAAGAAGACAGCGCTACACAAAATGACAATGAGAAGGAAGAAAATACAATCTCAGACTCCAAGCCCACCCATAACAAGTGCAGAGGACACTAACACAGAATAAAATGGGACTCACACCGATGAAATCAATGAATCAACAGCTTCTGAAATAAAGAAACAACTGCAGAAAGGTATAGAAGAACTCAGATTAGAAATGAAAAAAGAAATCGCTGAATTAATGGCATCTGCAGTAAAGAGTCAAATGCAGAAACATATGGAGGAAACCCAATGCCGACCCAGAACAAGTGCAGAGGACACTAGCTCAGCTGAAATGTATAAACTAATATTAAAGATTCCAGTAATTTATCTTAAGAATAATATACTGACAGCCACTAGAGAAAAGAAGCAGATCACATTCAAATGAAAACCCATCAGAATTATGGCTGACTTCTCTTCACAAACCATGAAGACAAGAAGAGCATGGAGCAGAGTACTTCAAGTTCTCTAGGAAAAAAAATTCCAGCCCACACTACTATACACTGCAAAACTCTCTTTCAAGTATGATGGAGAAGTGAAATACTTCCATGACAAAGAACAGCTAAAGAATTTCATGATGAAAAAGCCAACCCTACACAGGCTCCTGAAAGATGTTCTAGAGGAACTTCTAGAACATCTAGATTGGTTCTAGAGAGGGACAAAAATGGTCAGAATTCCATGAATGAGATCAGAAGGAACCAACTAAATAGGACAAGCAATTAAACACAGGAGAAAAAAGGAATAAATGACAGCAGGTAAATAAAATGTCAATTGTAAATACATCTCAATTCTTACCATCCATGTACATGGACTCAATTTACCAATTAAGAGAAATAGACTGGCACAGCGGATTAGGAAACAAAATCCAGCAATATGCTGTATACAAGAAACACATTTAACTCATAAAGACATTCATAGGCTGAAAATCTAAGGATGGAAAACAATACTACAGGCCTAAGCACCTCAGAAAAAAGCAGGGGTAGCAATCCTATTCTCAGACAGTCTCAACATCAAACCAAGAATAATAAAGTGAAATAAAAAAGGGCACTATATACTGGCTAGGGGAAAAATACAAAAGGAATAAGTTACACTCATAAATATGTATGCACCAAACATGGGAGCTCCCAACTATATAAAGCAAATCTTAATGGACATGAAAAATCTAATATCCAATACCACA
>NW_004524717.1:7389563-7391210 GCF_000260255.1 Octodon degus
GTACTCAGACAAAGGTCTGCTCTCTAGAATTTATAAAGAACTAAAAAACACTAGGGCCCCAAAATTTAAAGACCCAGTCCAGAAATGGGCATCTGAGATGAACACACACTCCTTAGAGAATGAAATTAAAGAAGTGAATAAGTATATGTAAAAATGCTCCACATCACTAGCCATCCACAAAATGCAGATTAAAACAACATTGAGATATCATCTCACCCCAGAAAGGATGGCTATCATAAAGAAATCAACCAACAACAAATGTTGGAATGGCTGTGGGGAAAAAGGAACCCTTCTCCACTGATGGTGGGAATGTAGAAAAGTGCAACCACTATGGAGATCAGCATGGAGACTCCTTAGGAAAGTTGGACTGGAATTCCCATTTAATCCATCTATTCCTCTATTGGGAATTTTCCCGGAGGATCTGAAAACATCATATCATAGTGGTATATATGTGCCTATGTTTATAGCAGCACAATTTGTGATACCCAAATCTTGGAAACAACCAAGATGCCCCTCTCCTGAGGAATGGATGAAAAAGATGTGGTATTTTTATACAATGGAGTATTACTCAGCTATAAGAATGATAAACTCGAAGTCTTTATATTGAAGTGGATGCCACTTGAACATATACTCATAAGTGAAATAAAGCAGACACACATGTGTAAATATTGCATATTTTCCCTAGTATAAGTACTCAAATAAGAAATACAAATAGAAAGGTATAATACAACTAAAAGGATAACAAGAACTTGAGGACTAGACAATGAAAATAGAACAAACAGAAAAGCTAGGAAATATGACAGTGGCAAGCCATACAATTTTATATAGAAGATGAGTAAGGCAATGATCCTGAGTATCTTCAGATTTTTGAATCTTGCAGTTAATTGGAATGATTCTCACCCTGACTAGCTATGTATACAGACACCTGTGAAAAAAGCAACTGCGCTGATGGTGGCAATTTGTAATACTAGGTTCATGTTTGGAGTGACTGTCATTCTGGTCTTGTGCATATGGCTGCTTGTCATGACATGCCAGTTGCTGCTGTGCTGTCTTTTGGGTAATGATTGTTCAAAAAGAGGGGGTGGTGAATGAAGGCAGGAAAAGGAATGTTTTAGGACTGTCCTGCTACATGGTTGTATATGGTTAGATTTTTGGACTTATATGATAACATAAGAATTATATAATTCTTTATGCCTATTTTTTAAAACCTTTTTTCTTTTTTCTTTTTTTTTTCAGAACCAGGAATTGAACTCAGGTTCTTGCACTTGCCAGGGAAGTGCTTATTCAACTGAGCCATCTCCCTGGCCCCTCTTTATGCCTATTTTTGAAATATATTTTATTTTTTAAATGTTTTTTCATCATATTCCGTAGGGACTTAACATTGAACATAACAATACTTGATGAAAAATACCTGTTCCATGTTATGCCTAAGATGTTTGATATTCAGCCAGATAGTGAGTTTAAGCTTAACAGCCTAGGTTGCATGGTAATAACAATAAGCTTTTCTTCTGGATGGTTAACAACCAAAGTTTGCAGACCAAAATTAGAGAAAATTAGGGCTTCAAAGAAAGCCAACCTTTTGGTCCTCGCCTTCCAAGGTCCATTAAGTCTCAGGACTTATGAGATCTTGTACTGCATCGTCATGTA
>NW_004524717.1:7391370-7394738 GCF_000260255.1 Octodon degus
GACACTGACAAAGGTTCTACAATCTGAGGTACAGGATCTCAGGATAAATCCTGAGGGGATTTCACTGACCTTATCAGACCCAAAAGCTATAACTCTTGTTGCATAGGTCTTGCTTTATCTTGGTTTTAACCATCCAGCAGAAAATTATAGAAACGAAGTATAAGAAGTAATGCCATGCTGTTATGTTGAGCTGTAGGGGACTCAGGTCAACGATTTCTGACACTGCCAGTCAAGTGGAAGACCCAATACTAGTATGGATTGCTGGACTTTTCTGGAATATTTTGTTGAGTTAACACACCTATAATATTCAAATCACAAAACTAAACAAAAAAGAGGATATACAAATGAATGTCCATTTTGTATCTGTGTATTCAAAATGGTTAGGATATAGTTGGGATATATAGTTACAGTCTCTTAACGAATAGAGGGATTTGTTGTAATAGTGTTTGTAAAAAGGATATCATGTCTGCATCTTGTACAGCAAATGACCACTAGGAAGACAGTATGCAATATGTTAATTATTGAAACTGTCCTACCAATTTGATTTGAAACTGTCTCATTGCTATTTGTTTCTCAATAAAATTATCGAATAAAAAGCAGGTTCAAATTAAAAACAAACAAACAAACAAACAAACAAAAAAACATTAATATTCCATCTTACCCCAAGAAGAATGGCTACCAGCGAGAGCTCCAATAACAATAAATGTGGGCAGAGCTGTGGGAGAAAAGAAACCTTCTACGCTCCTGACTGAAGTATACAATAGTGCAAACACTATGGAGATCAGTGAAAGATTCCTCAAAAAACCCTGAATCAAAAAATTCCTTTTGACTCAGCTATTTCCCTTTTAAGTGTCATATTATAATAATGCATGCAAACTCATGCTTATAGCAGCAGAATTCACAATAGTTAAATCTTGGACATGGACCATATGTCCATCAACAGATGAATGGATAAAAATATATGGTATTGAACTAGGGATATAGCTCAGCAGCACAAGCACCTGCATGGTAAGAGCAAGGTCCTCAGCTTGACTCCCTATACCAAAAAAAATTAGTATTTACACAAAAAGGAATGCTACTCAGTTGTAAAAAAAAAAGAGCCTTAAATCGCTTGTAGGAAAATGGAGGCACCTTGAAACCACAATGTTAAGTGAAAAAAATCAGAAACACAGGTTAAATAGCATGTGGTTTCTTTTATCTAAGAAATCTAAATTATAAATGAAAAGCAAAAAAATAAAAAAAAGACAAAAGGATAAAGGAGACAGATCATTCTAAAAGGGAAAGGGGATTAAAAAAAGAATTGAGATATGTTTGGTACATATACCAACTCCACACAAAAATTGTAAACATTCACTGAGAACATGACCAAAAAAGGAAGTGTATGGAAGTTTCTTGAACCTTGTTGAGCCACTTGAGAGGAAAGAAACCCTGCCCACCACACCACCACCACTGTGGAAACTACAAAGAGCCTGGGTAGCCTCAGGAACCTCAGTCTGGAGGAACCCTTGTGCCTGGCTCATACTCCTACTCTGCAGGTTAGGCAGCCCACACAGGAACCACCTGGGGTATGGTAACTAGTTCATCAGGAGAACCCAATGATAAAACTCACTATAACAAGAGGAAACACTTTGCTTATGAACTCTTAATCTGCAATCTATTCTGTTATATAACTATAGACTTTCCTTCTATGGTCTGAAGTACAAAATTAATAGTTACCACAATGACATTTTCTAAATTGTGCTTATTCATAATAGCTAGGATGTCATATCTGTTTTAATGAGTTGTTCTCCCTTGTGTAACAATGTTGTGAAGCTCTGGGGTAATAATCACAACATAACCTTATACCAAAAGACTGGGGACTAAGCCAAGTACAAACAATGTACCACTATCAATTAATTGGCAAGATAGGATCTTGGGACAGACACAAATCAAGAATCTACTACACACAGAGGGTATCCCTGAAGAACAGACTATTCCTGAAGAGGGCTTGATATTAGATATACAGCCACCTACTACCAAAATTCACAAAGAACATCACAGAAAACAAAATAAAACTTCTGCTGAAATGGCAAATGTCAAAATTAAGGAGGAAAAGGCAGTCTCTGACCTCCATCCTATCCAGAACAAGCCCAGAAGAAAAGAACACAGAGGAACTTGAAAGTCACAAACCTGAAATTTCTGAAATGATAGCAATTCAAGTCAAGAAAACATGCTATGAAGGTATAGAAGAAATCAGATCAGAAATAATCTCTCAGCTCAGAAAAGAAATGACAACTTTAATGAAAGAACTGCTCAGCACATCTAAAGATGATATAGATAAGAAACAAAGGTGCATAGAACAACAATGGAAACTATGAATCAAAAATATAGGAAAGAATTAGAATGCATGAAACAGATTCAAAGAGATATCCAGGCAATTAATAATTCCACTGAAAGCTGTTGAAACCACGTGAGTGTAACTAAAGATAGACTAACATCAGCTAATGATCATGAAAGGAAATACCTCTTAAAAATAGCAAGGAACAAGGAAATAACAATTTAACAGCTACAAGATGATGCAATGAAAGGCAATATAAAACTGATAGGTGTCAAGGGAAAAGAAGGAGTCAACACAAATGACATAAAAATATTACTTAAAGAAGTATAAGCAGAATATTTTCCAAGCATAGGATAAGAGCCTCACAAACTATAAGTGAGGCATATAGAAATCCAATTTGCCATAACCAAAATAAATCTGCCCCTAGACATATCATAGTCAAGATTCCAAAAATTCAGCAAAATAATAGAGTATTAAAAACTGTTCGAGAAAAGAAACAGGTCACCAATAAAGGAAAGCCCATCAGGATCATGGCACATTTCTCAACACAAATCATCATGTCAAAAAACAGCTTGTTTTAAAAGTTCAACTAGTCAGTCCAAACAAACAAACAAACAAACAAACAAAACAGCTTGGAGTGACATGTTTCAGGTCTTGGAAGAAAACAACATCTAACCCAATTGATAAAACACACTCCTGATCAAAAATGGGTGAAAATAAAGTAGAAATTAAACAATATTTACAATCAAACAAAAATTCAGGAACTACTTACCAAAACTTGTGGGATGCAATAAAAGCAGTCCTCAGAGGGAAGTTATAGCAGTAAATTCTCACATCAACCTTATGCTGTACCTCAAACTTCTAGAAAAGAACAATAAGTCAAGCCAAAAGCTCAAAGAAAGGAGAAAATTATAAAGATCAGAGCAGAAATTAATGCAATGAAGATGAAGAAAACAATACAAAGAATTAATGAATCAAAGAGTTGGTTCTTTGAAAGAATAAGTAAAATTGATAAATCCTTAGACAACTTTATTGAAAAAAGAAAAAAAAA
>NW_004524717.1:7395648-7397167 GCF_000260255.1 Octodon degus
CAATGAACTGGTCTAGGAAAGGAAGAAGCACCATGATCATTATTTGCAGAGGACATAATACTCTACACAAAAGACCCAAAAACTCAACCAAAAAACTTGTTAGTTTAATAAACAAATTCAGTAGTGTAGTGGGAAACAAAGTAAACACTCAAAATCAATAGCATTCCTGTACAAAAAGAGCAAACTCACTCAGAGAGAATTTAGGGAAAACACACCCTTCCCAAGAGCATACATGAAAAGAAATACTTAGGAATAAATCTAATGAAGAAAGTAAGAGATCCATATGTTGAAAATTATTATACTCTGAAAAAAGAGATTGAAGAGGAGTTCAGAAAATGTAAAGATAGTTCTTGTTCCTGATTAGGAAGAACCAACACTGTGAAGATCACCATTCCTTCAAAACTATTGTACAGATTTATTGCAGTCCCAATCAAAAAACTATTAGCCAACCTCATGAAACTAGAGAAAATATTCCTAAAATTCATCTGTAGCAAGAAAATACCTCAAATAGCGATAGCAATCCTGGGCAATAAAGGAAAAGCAGGAGGTATCACAATCCCTGAGCTGAAATTGTACTACAAAGATACTGTGATAAAATCAGCATAGTACTGGAAAAAAAAATCTGGCACAGATTAGGTGATTCAGACACAATTTTAAACATGCTCTGTCGCCTTATTTTTGACAAAAGGGCAAACATGTTCACTGGAAGAAAGACAGGATCTTTAATAAATGGTGTTGCAAAAACTGGCTTTCCACATGCTGAAGAGAAAAATTAGACCAATGGCTATCATTATGTACTAAAACCAAGTCAAAATGGATCAAAGATCTGAATATGAAAACAGAAACACTAAATTTACTGGAAGAGAAAGTAGGTAGAAATCTTGAAGATACAGCAGTAGGTAGAGAGTTCATGTATAAAACAAAACTGCATGGGAAATACTCCAAAGATTCAACAACTTAGACTTCAACTTACTGAAATGTTTTTTCATATCAAAATAAATCAACACAGTAAAAAGAAAACGCATAAATTGGGAAAAAAATTAGCTAACTTTCCATAAGACAAAAGACTTCCATCTGAAACATACAAATGATTTATTTTTTTATTTATTTTTGGTACAACAGATCAAACTCAGGATCTTGCACTTTCCAGGCAGGTGCTTATGCTATTGGGCTGACTCCCTGGCCCAAGAACATATAAGGATATTTTAAAAACCAGACCCCCAAAATTCAAAGACACAATTCCAAAAATGGGCATCTGAGATGAATACACACTTCTTAAATGAAAAAATACAAATAACAAATAAACCCATGAGGAAGTGTTCAACATCATTGATCATTTGAAAAATGTAAATTAAAACAGCATGGAGATTCCATCTCATCCCAGAAGAATGATTGTCATCACAAAATTAAAGAATAACAAATGCTGACAGAGGAAAAAGGACTCCTTCTCCACAGTTGGTGAGAGTGCAGACTGGTACAAACATTGTGGAAATAAGTGGGGGAGATTTCTCAAAAATGA
>NW_004524717.1:7401277-7415654 GCF_000260255.1 Octodon degus
TTTTTTTTTTTTAATCTAGAAATGGTTTAATTTCTTCATCGTGCTTAAAGAATAGTCTTGAGAGATGTAAAATTATTTGTTGAGAGGTTTTTTATTCTCCTTTTAGCACTTTAAATATGTCATACCACTGCCTTCTGGACACAAAGATTTCTGATGACAAATCCACTGGTAATGTCACAGTGTCGTGTGTCATCCATCTCTTGATGCTTTCAAGGTTGTTTTTCGCTTTTGACAAGTTGATTAGATGGTGTCTTGTTACAGATCACTTTAAGTTTATCATCCCCGAAGTTTTTGGGGGCTTCCTGAATTTACAGATTTCAAGCCTCTCATTTAATTTGGGAGTTTGGGGGTTATTTCTTCAAATATTCTTTTAACCTTGTCTCTTCACCTCAAGCTCCTATAATACACCAGACCTGGTCCAGTTAGTGCTATGCTGCTGTCCCATCAGCCCTGTTCACTTTCTTGTATCATTTTTCTTTCTGTTCTCAGGCTTGATTATTTCAACTTTTCTACCTCCAGATGAAATGGTATCTGCTGTAACCACTTAAATTTGTTATTATTTTTTCACTTCTAGAACTTCAATTAGATTCCTTTTCATAATTTCTTTTTCTTTATTGGTATTCTCATTTTGTTCATACTTGTTTACCTGATTTTATTTAGCTCTTTATTCATGTTTTCTGTTAGCATTTTGTGCATACTTAAGATAGCTGTTTTAAAGTCTGTCTAGCAAATGTAGAGTTTGACTTTCCTCATGGATAGTCTTTGTCAACTTATCCTGTTTCCTTGAATGGGTCACATGTTCTTGTTTTTCCAAATTATTTTTGCAAAAATTATACCTTAGTAAGTATGATCACAAAATTCTCTGTATTCATCTAATATTTCAACAGAGATTTGATTAAATGGCAGGAGTACTCCCAGTCTTCAGACTGGATCCACTTTGATTTCATGGAGCGTCCTGTCTTATGCATCTAGAGATGATGCTGAGGTGAACATTAGAGGCCTTCTCAAGTTTTTTTTTTTTTAAATTTGCCCCTAAGCTAAACATCTGTGTGGCTTTCTCAATACTTTCATGTTTATGAGTGACGTTAAATATTTTAATTCCCAAGGAGTCCTATTTTAGCTCTCCTCTCAGTCTTAGGTGCTCTCTTGTTTCCTGGACCTATAATCTCTTGCCTCAGTGTCCTTGGATCTATATTTACCTTCTAGCTTTTACACATGATATCTACTTTTCCTACCCAGATTATGAGTTAAGTAAAACAATACTGAATGTCTTACTTTATACTTTTGAATATTCCCAAATAAAGTTGGAATTCATGAACTTAATGATAAAAAATTCAATTCTTCTCTGCTTCCTCCAATGTGAGATCGGGACCTGAAGACAAATGCACAGCCTGAACATCAAACTTACCACAAAGCTGGGCAGGAAGTAAGGCAAGACAAGTAAAAATGCTATGAAAATTTCCATCATTTTGAGAAGAGCTTTTAATTGTTTAATTATTGGTTTGATTGCAGCAAGCCTTTGACTATTGCTCAGATGAGATTGGTTCACATATTTGTGTTTGTGTCATCTATTGTTTTTGTTGCAGTGAGCTGCTACCACTCTCTGGATCACCGTTATTACCTGTACCAAGTGGGACAACCACAGTTCCGCTCGAAGGCATCACATCTGTAGCTAGCCAGCCCTGCCTGTTGCATGACCTGGGTATCTCCTTAATCTGAAAAATATGTTCTAGAATTGCAGGCTCTCAAGACTAGCTCCTAAATGGATTTTACATTCTTAAGAACATTTAATATGTTATGGTCACAGCTAACTTTGATTTGTTATCATTCTTTTTAAAAAGCTAACCCAATTAAAGAGGTAGATATGTTCAATTGGATTTAAACTTAACACAATATATACATGTATTAAAACATTACATGGTACCCCATTAATATATATCAATTTTAAAAATCAAATATGAATAAATTCATAAAACAAAAGTTATTCACTGTCACTGACTGGTATTATCAATGAATGTTGGTTTTTAAATTGTTACTATTTCATAATTATAGACCCCATAATAAACTAGAAGCTGGTTTAAATGTATAATTGAAATTTAAAATCAGTAAATTTCTGACATTTTATTATTATTTTAGCCTCTTTTATTATATTTCTTTAAATAAATGAAGGTTACTTTATTTCACCCCTACTGAAGTCCATAGAGCCAAATCATTTATTTCCAACTTTTCTGAAATGGTGTAAAAATAAATGTTTCTACAGCTCACTCTCCTTAAAAAAATGTCTTCGAAAGATCTTTAACTGGATTTTATATGTGCAGGCTTTAAAAAGAGGATTTGATCAAGAAATTTTACTTCACTATGCATTTAATAAAGTATCTTTCTTTCAAGTCATTGTTCAAAGACAAAAAGCAATGGTAGAAGAGTCATAGGTCTTGGAAGCAGCCCCCTTTATCTTCTTAGGAAGCCAATCTTCATTGAAGAATAGAAGGCAAAGATCTAAAGCTATCTTTGTTCACAGGGACACCCAACCAGGCCAGGTGAGACAAAAAGCAGAGTGAATGATGGATTTCTGGAGACTGCCTATGAGGTCAGAGAAGAATATAAAGGTTTGGGCTGAAAGAATATTGTCTCTACTTTTCCACTGTGGAGAATTATGTCAAAAGTGATTACAACACAGAATTCTCTGGCACTTCTTTCTATTTTAAACAATGCTGCAAGGCCTGACTCTTAGGAACCAGAGTTGGAAAAATGCCCAAAAGTTGTCCTAAATTTCTCATCCTCACTTCGGCCTCCAAGGTGTTGGTTAATAAATGCTTCTTCATTTGTCTTCCAGTCGCAATTGCTCAGGGCACTTGCAAAGAATTCACCTGCTTCACATTAGTCAGCAGCTTCCTGTGGGAGAAGACTTCATTTTTCCTCGCTGAACACTTATTCAGCCTTATAAAACACATCACACCTCCATTCTCAGTAGAACATTTAATTAGCTCCGATTGATTCACCAAGCAAAACACCCAATAAGAATTTTGTTTTTCGCTGTAGCCCTAGGATATCCTCCCGCTGCTTGGTATTTTCAAATTTTCATTCTGGTTTGTCTCTAACTTCCTAGAGAAGAGAGAAGATAACTTCTTTCTCCAGGCAGCTCAGCAGCACAACCGTCTACATAGTGCGAGCTGAGCAAGCCACTGAAGACCCTTGAGAGAATGAGCAGAGGATGCTCTGCTGAGCGAGTGGGCACAGAGTTCTGGGTGGGCACAATTGCTCAGGAGTGCTCCAGGGAGCTAGCAGGAAAGCTCTCTTGTCACCCAAGGCAGCATAGAGTGGCTCTTCCAAGAGAACCTTATAAGAAGGCTCTATCTAAATAAGGTTTATATTAAGGTCTCTATTCCAAAGCAGAATTGAGGAAATATTTGCCCATGGATATATGCTGACCTTAAATTCATTTTACCTGGTTTTGGGGCAATTTCAAATGGATGCCTCCCTTTTATTATTGAAGAAGAAAATGCCTCTCTAAAGACTGTGTAATAATGCAACAAAATATAGTTAGGCTTCTCTAACAAAACTTCAGCATTCACTGGATCGAATGTTAAAAAGAGTTTTATCTCCCTCACCTTCAGGGACATTTCATTTCCAAATTCATACACAGTAGAAGTTCATCACTTAGTCTCTGTGTTAGAAGCTTTTCTAAATTATCTACTTTACATATGGAATTACTCTATCACGTAGATAGGACTAGCTCTTTTGTAACATGGAGTGCAGTACTGACTGCAGGATTTCAATTAATGCTTGCTGAATGAAGAAAAGGACAATTAGTTCATAAATGGGTTTAGATAAAACTAAGTAACTTGTTCATAATCAGAACCAGTAGGTGAAGATTTGGTATTTGGAATAAAAAATGGTAGCAAATAGCATATCACAAAATAATCTCAAACAGTTTTCTGATTTTAATATTTTTGTTTACTTTAGCATATACCAGTGACTTCCGACATTTATAAATAGGCAGAACTATCATCTGCTCACAGATTGTATGTATGTATGAAATTAAGTCTTATGAAGAAAGTCTACAATGGTTACAAAATTTATTTTCAGTGTGTACAACAGCATCTCCACATCCCCCTTTCTCATCTAAGTACTGACATCTTACCCTGTAAAATGTACCACAGCAGCAAGTGAAATAGATACGCTGACAGTAGCATGACTGATCTCCTGGCAGGATAAAGCAGATTCCTTTGTTAAGTGGGAACACAGAATTATAGAAGGTCTAGATGGTGAGGTTGCTACTGTAGTACGGAGCTAATGCCTTCAGCTTTCCTGTTTCCCTTGCATGAGCATGAGAGGGTAATGATACAAGTCAACCTTTCCTGAACCATTTGGCATGTGGCCCATGTGTGTGTGCCTACTCTTTGTGTAATGGCTGCATTCCTTGCCCAGTATCTTTCTTCTAGAAACTGCTAAAGCCCTGGTTCTGAAGACATGCCATCCCCTGTATAAAGATTGGAGGAAAAGTGCTGAATTTCCACCTGCAGTTCTACTCCAGAGAATGATCTCTTCTTTCTCACTATGGCAGGAAGTGACTCTTCCTCAGAATGCAGCTGTCTGTTAATCACCATCTAAGTTGCTTTCCCTATATCACCCTGGAAATAGATGTGTCCAAGGAGTACAAGGAAATACTAGGGACTCCAGGCCCTTCCTGTTCTTTGTCTGGCATTAATCTCTGGAAAATAGTTCCTTCCAGGGAAACCTGAGAGCAAAACTTTTCCTTCCTACATTTCTCTACTTAAGAAAGGAGGTTGCCAACTGGTACTCAATGAGTAAGAAGCATCAACTTAAAAGACAGACCTAGCTCATTTGTGGAAATTATCTCTTTCTCAACTCCAGTTCTTTGTCCTTGGAAATGATAGCATACTAACAAGAAACACCTGGTGCTCTGTGACACAAGCATGCATTTGTTCCAACCACTTTTTAGGGCCTTCTATTGGTCCAGCACTAGGAACTGACTAGGTCCTGAGACATTATGTTAGAAAAGATGTTCATGATGTCTGACTCAAGAGTTGCACAGGCTGGAGACATGTTAGAAATATCACTGCCACTGAATGCCTGCTATAAACAACTGACAGGAAGGAAAAGGTTATTTTGGCTAATGGTTTCAGAGAGTTCAGTCCTTTCTCATGTGACTCTCTTGTATCTGGGACTGGGGGTGGGGCAGAGATCATGCTGGAAAAACATGACAGCAAAGCTCTCTACTTCATGACAGCTGAGAATCCATGAGAGAGAGGAAGTGCCATGGATGCCCATAGCCCCCCAACTATCTCACTTCTTCTAATAGGCCCCTCCTGCTGCTTTCAATTGCCTCCCAGTAGTGTCGTCAGAGCAGACCAAACCCTCAGCACACTAGCCATTGGAAGACATTTAAAATCCAAATTACAGCAGCAAAGATTCCCAGCAAAAGTCAAGGAAATTCAAGTACATGAGATATTGTAGTGAAAGAGGGTGAGTGGGTAGGGGCATAATCACATGCTTATCCTGCAAGATAGTTAACTCCTCAAGAGTCAGAATTTGGTTTCTCAGATTTCTTCACTCCAAACACATACTTTTCCCACCTGCCTAAGGAAGTCACACAGTGATTCTAGGATGGATATTGGTGTTTTCTAATCCCAGATGACCTGTCATAGACTTTTTTTTTGCCATAGTTTTATTGATAAACAAATAGCAATGAGACAGTTTCAAATCAAATCGGTAGGAGAGTTTCAATAATTAACACACTGCATACATTCTTCTTAGTGGGTAATTGCTGTACAAGATGAGGACTTGATATCCTATTTACAAACACCATTTGAACAAATCATTCTATTCATTAGCAGAATGTAACTATATATCTATCCCAACCACTTTGAATACACAGATACAAAATGGAAATTCATCTGTATACCCTTTTTTGGTTAAGTTCCATTACTTGAATATTATAGGTGTGTAAACTCAGCAAAATATTCTAAAAGAGTCCAGTAGCCCATAATAGTATTGGGTCTTCCATTTAACTGGCAATGTCAGAAATTGTTGACCTGAGTCCCCCACAGCTCAACATAACAGCATGGCTTTATTTCTTATATTTCATTTTTATATTTTTCTTCTGGATGGTTAAGACCAAGGTAAAGCAGGAATTATGCAACAAGAGTTGTAGCTTTTGGGTCTGATAAGGTCAGTGAAATCCCCTCAGGATTTATCCTGAGATCCTTTACCTCAGATTGTAGAACCTTTGTCAGTGTCAGTCATGTGGATGCTGGCCAATGTGCTCTCTGTGAAAGCTTGAGAGAATGTTTGCTCTCCATGTGACTCTCCTTACACACACTCTACATCATCAATCACTTTCCTCTTTGGCCCCATAATCTCCTTGATCAGAAAATTTGGGACACTACCGAGTTACATGACGTTACAGTACAAGTTTTCATATGTCCTGAGTCTTAATTGACCTTAGAAGGCTAGAGACAAAATGTTGGGTTTCCTTGCAGCCCTCCTTTTTCTCTAATTTTGGTCTGCAAACTTAGGTTGTTAACCATCCAGAAGACAATGTCATAGACTTTAGCTACTGCCAGAACTGGACTTGATCAATGTACCAGTTGGATTCTGATGGAAAACAAAAATTTGCAAAACAGCACATATCCCAATGATAACAACTAGACAACATATACCATTTGTATAAATTAATGATGATGATGATAATAATGTCAAAAACATACCAACTAGTCTTTGCTTTCTCATTTGAAATCTCTCATTTTTGTTACAAAAGAGGTACATGTCATATAAACTACAAAATACCGATTTAAACAAAAATATCACTAACTTTCTGCTTTATCCTCCAAAGGGCATGGCAATAAAATATCTGAAGAAAACTAAAGTACAATGGAAGGAGCCAGGGCTTTGGAGTTGGGTAAATTATAGTTTTACCACTTAATAGTCGAGTGTCTTTGAGACTTTGCAATGTGGAATAAAATTAATATGTGTATCACAAGCCCCCAAAGCTATTGTACTGAAAGCCCTCCATCAGGCTATTGAGCCTGCACTTAACACTTGCTAACCATACAGCTCAGGCTCTTTTGTACCAGATCATCATACAGTGCATAGCTATGAGCCCCTATTTGTTCCCTCTTGGCATTACTTTTCATTTTTTTCCAAAGAAGAAACTCTAAAAAGTATTTTGTGATTACTGAGCACATGAGACCCAGTGTGTAGCCAGCTGCCCATGTGAAGCAGGGAGAGCAGGAAGTGTGATTTACCAGAGCCGAGCCACTTATAAGTCACCTAACTTTTTATGCAGATAAATTCCATGACAGATTAGTTATTAAATATAAAGCACAAAGTACCATATAAATCTTTGTTTACTGTGTCTTTCTCATGGACTGAGCTGCCTCATCTGGTAGGTTTGGCAAATTAAGGACCAAGAAAGCATAAGTGTACTAGGCTGGCATCCAGCATTATAAATGGATGGTTTGTGAGTTAGATTGGGGTTAAAACAGAGGACACAAGTGGGTGTGGAAATAAGTGGGTGTGTACATGGAAGTAGATCCATGTTATGAAGGCCAGAGGAGCCAGGAAATCCAAGGAGAGCTGTGCTTTCCACAGCATAGCAGCCCTGGGAAGTCACCACTCTATTAATAGCTGTAAGGATCATCGTGGTGATCTCTCAAAAGTAATTGCTTTTGTAATCTTTTCTCTGTTCCAAGTGACAGAAACAAAAATAAAATATGTTTTAATGGGCAAATGATAATTTATTGGTTCAAAATATTCAAGACTCAACCAAGATGCTCCAAATAAAGCATCAGTCATCTGTTTGTCATCACCCTTTTCCTCTGAGTTGACCAGTGAGGTTCATGTATGACCAGCACAGTCCTACAAGGACTTCCTCAACTTAGAAACTCCAGTACCAGGTTCCTCCCCCTTGGAGCGGGTGTAGATTTTCCCCTTTAGTTGTCCTCAGTTGTTGTGACCCTCAATTCTTTTGTCTGGACCATGCCTGTTGTCCATGCCTGGACCCAACAGTATACTCAGTTCCAGCTGAAGCATGAGGGTTTCAGGGAAGGAGTGCTTACAGAAAGAAGTGGCTTCTGTGAAGTATGAGGGCTGTGCAGTCAAAAGCAAGAGAGGTCCTCCTGACAGGCACTACTACCTTCAGCCGTACGGAAGAGACCAACTTCAGACAAGATTCTCTGTGATATATGTTCCTTCCCCAGTTCACAAACTATCTGGAAATTTATGGACAACATTTTCCCCTCTCTCACTCCCTCCTCCCTTCCTTAAATGTTGCCCTGCTCTGCTCTAGTCTGTAGTGTTGAGTAACAGAGATAGAGGTGAATCCTTTCTTTGATTCTGAGGAGGTCTAGCAATTTCTTTATTCTTTCTTTCTTTCTTTCTTTCTTTCTTTCTTTCTTTCTTTCTTTCTTTGTGTGTGCGTGTGTGGCCAGCTCAGCCCACCAGGGGGCGGGGCTGGCTGGCATGTGGTGCTGGGGATTGAACCGTGGTCGCTGTGCTTTTGCTTAGCTTAGCTTGTTCTAAGTAGGTTCTTTAGACCACTGAGCCATCTTACCAGCCCCAAGGTCTAGCAATTTCCTAAAGTCTATGTCAACCCTAAAATGACAGTATTTTGTTTGGAATAAATGCAAGATTCTTCCAGTGCATAAAGACGTTGCAAAAATGACTAGAGATATTTTTGTGTGAAGGCAAGAATTTCCCAGCTCTCTTCTTGTACAGGGTTCAATAGAACCATGGACTTCTCAATCCGGACATCTCACATTGTAGTACAAATTTGGAACTATAAGGTAATGGAAAGCACTTTCTTTCATATCTAAGCTAATAGTGTCCTTTATTGCTTATTGGTTGCTGTAAGCCAAATGTTTCTAAATGTGCCCTGTGCGTACAGTACAAGGAAAGCTTTCTGAAAGTTAGTTAAGCAATGAAAATCCCATATGCCATACATGTACAAAACCAAAGGAATGTAAAAAAATTGCATCCATTGAGTAAATAGATGATGCAGCCCCACACCTACTGAGGCAGCTCTGTGAGCTGTAGGCTTGTGCAGGGGGCTCTTAGGAAAGCCTGTCTCTTCTCTTCATATTGATTGGGGGGCATGTCTCATGGAGAAGACATCTATTACAGTTTAATCTTTTGACCACCCAGATTTTGGCCATTCATTGCTGACTTAGTCACCAGCTTGCTTTATTCTGCTTGTGTTTGTGCTTTGTGTTAATGGAAAGCCAGCTGGCACCATCATTAGAGAAGAGAGATGGTCTGGGGTGTGAACAGACTGAGTGAGACAAACAGGGTCCTTTCTAGTTGAAACCAAGCTACTATCTATTAGGCAAGGGCACAACATACTTGATCTTGACATCTATATGCCTCTGTTTTCTTTTTTCCAAACTATGTGGAGTAGCCTAGCCAGATCATATGTACTACTCAATGGGACTCTCTGAAATGATAAAAATATTTTCTATCTGTACTGTCTAATAAATTATCCCTAGTCCCATGTGGCATGCAAGTAGCTAGTATGAAGGTGAACTTGAATTTTTAATTTTTTTTCAAATTATTTTCAATTGTAGTGCAATTACACATGGGTAGTGGTTACCGTACTGAACTGCATAGGAAGCAATCCCTACAGTCCCATCAAACTGCCTTTCTAGAATGTTAGAGCTAGCCTACTTGTGAGGATTATGAACTCTAGCTTTCTCTGTATGAAATCCTTTTAAGTCCAGAATCCATTTTGTGTTCTCAAAAACTGAAGTTTCCTTTCCCTCTTCTTCTTCAGATGAAAGATGAGTAAAGGCACACACAAACAGCAAAGCTCTCAGGGGACCAAACAGTATCTCAACAGGGCTCTTGTCAGCAGAGCTTTCCAGCAGACTTGTGGAATATATAACCCCTGTGAACTGTTCCTCTGTGGAAGCAGAGTCAGTCTGAAATACTGCTGGGAGACTATAGACCTCCTCCCAGGCAGTCCTGTGCAAGCCATGTTTCCAGGCTCATGAGGTCAATACACGATATAACTCCTACCCAGACAAGGTGATGTGAGTGAGGAAATGATGCTTAATGGTATCAATAAGCATAGCCCAACCACATGTGTCAAGGTCCCCCAAACAAGACAGATGTATAGACACAGATGGATACCACCTCATCGGTGGGGATTGGACCTGTGTAAGTGAGCACCTGGTCTGCTTCGCAACTGGTAAGCATCGGTTTGAATTGGCTAATGCTCCACTCCGAGGCATTGTGACTTTTCCCAATATTATTACCCTTTGAGCTGCTGAGTTCTGATTAGAGAGAGAAGCTAGAGGAGCTGAATTATATGCCTTTCCTTGTGCTCACTGTACCCTGTGCAGTAGACCAGCTTGCTCTATGCTACTCCGTGCCTCAGTATCAGCCCAGGAGCCCACTTTATGCAAGGTGTGGAGAGTCTCCATGAGGAACCTACCTGGCACAGACTTTGTTAGGTCTACAACTTGTCAATGTTCCTTCTTAATGTCTTTGTCTGTAAAAGGAGATGGGACAGCATGGCCGACCACAAGGCTTTGGAGTGATTCTGCTGAGTAATCATCACCCAAAGCCCCACACCAATGACAACACACAGAGTTGTGAGTATGCACAGGACCATGGAAAATACTGGGCCCATGGTGCGGGTCCTACTTCATTCAACGTCAGGGAGGCCACAGACTGTAGCTCATAGGGCTGCATCAGACTAACAGGTTTTGTTGACTCCTAGCTTGGAAATGGTGCTGAAATTTCTTTGGGGTTAGAATTGAAGCATTCTGTCAAGATTGGCTCCCAGTGGGAGGTTCTCTATATCTAGGCATGCAATCATCTCCTGAAAATTCATTCCATTGTCCCTCTCCCCATGGCTGGTGACTTCCAAATGGCTTTCATTCTTCAACAATTATTTACAGAGCATCTTCTACCTATCAGAAAGTATTCCAGGAACATTTTTCTTTTTTTGATAAATCAAACAAGCTTCTCTGGAGTTTAACTTTGATGTAGGGAGTTAAGGTGTTGGGGATACAGAGACAGCAAATGACTAAATTAAGGTTTAAAGTGATGAGAAGCAGAAAGTTCCAGAGAGAATTGCATTATGGTGAATATCTTAGTTACTTTTTCCTCATTGCTGGGACAAATACCTAACACTCAAAATTAAGGAAGAAAAGGTTTCTTAGCTCCCAGTTTGTGGAGGTTTCAGTCCATACTCATCTGGCTCCAAGGCAGAGTGGAAAATGGTAGAGGGCAGCAGTTCATGGTGGCAGAAAACAGCAAAGGCAACAGGGAGCAGCAGCAACTGCAGTGGCAGAGGCAAGGCTCTCCACTTCCCTTATCTTAACTTCAGGCTATCTGCCCCAGAGTGGGTGTAGCACCCACACCCATAATCCCCGCAGTACTCAGACCCAGCCTTGGATCATGACTTGATCACAAACTCAAAAACCAGGCCCCAAAGACTGCATGAGGCTTTAGGGGGACAACTACACACAAACCACAACCATGAGTCTGACAAGCACTGAGGGATTATTATTTTTATAAGGCAGTCAGGGCAGTATTCTCTCAGATGCAAAAACAGCAGGCAGAGGTGGGAGGGTAATAGCTAATGCAAGACCCAGAGAACGATGCTGAGAGTGTGCACACACCTTCAGAATCTGGCTCAGGTTTGGAGGTGAAAAGCCTTTGTTGGCTGGGGATATGGCTCAGTGGCACAGTGCCTGCCTGGCAAGGTGGGGCCATGAGTTTCACTCGCATACAGCAACAGCACCAAAAGCAAAGCCTTTAGCAGGGAGAGACTGTCAACCACTTCTTACCTGCCATGGGGCATGTGCTTACCTTGAGTCGCCTGGCCTTTATCTTGCAGGATTGTGGAAAGAATTAAATGACATATGTAAAACGTCAGGCATAAGTCTCACTACTGAGCAAACATTCAAAACAAACTTCCAAATACCAATTTTTATTTTTATTATTGCACATTATAAATTAAACAACCAATAAAATCAGAGCAATAAGCACATGCTTCTTTCTGTTGCTATCTATTTGTGTTCATAATGGCTTAATTTTGCAATCCTTTCTCCAGCTGAGGAGCTGGGGAGATAAGGGTGGTAGGTGGGGAGCAGCACCCCCAGGATGGGAGAAAACTATCCCATCACACCATTTGTTCTTGGCCTTCATGCTGGTGCAGCTGAGCCTGGGAGCTCACATCACAGTCTATCATAAAGCAGCTTTATTAAAAATAATAATAATAAAACAGGATCCAGGTTAATTCCAGCTATTGACCCTGTGGGCAGTGCTTTCTATGGGCAAAAGGGGATTCTTTCCAATGCGAGTATTGATTTCCATGTATAAACTTCCTCCGCACAGAGGCTTCCTTTCATTGCAGTCAGAATAAAAGTAATCATTCTCTTTATGATCACTCCTTCCAGTCTGGCCCAAGCCGCTTGTAAAAAGAGAAACCCAGGCAGGCGGCACTGCAGCACACTCAGGCATCTCCTTGTACAAGCACTGCTCTGAGATAGCTCCAATGCCGGAGACCTAAGTGTCCCCAGGACAGGTGAGATACTGTGAGTGCAGCTGCAAGCAAATCCAGCAGACTCCTCTGGAGGTGTGCTATGGAGGTTGGAATCAGAGACTCCATCTCTCTGGATCTTTCTTTCTCACAAACATGCACAATGGGCCTGTGTGCATGTGTGTGGACACCCTTCCTCCCAAAATTCTCCCCACTGAGCTCAGCTGAGGCCCATCACCAAGGCAGTCTTGAGTGAAGTGCTATTCTTATATTCCTATAGCCAGACATGCTCTGTAGGGTCCTCTAGGAGGACCAGGAGTTCCCAGCCCTGACGGTCATGCACTGCTACGGTCATAAGGCACAGAAGGCACGTGGGCACTGCAAATGTGGCAAATTCTTACTGAGCTCTACTGTGAGTATGAAGTACCCACTGTAATTGAAAGACATTGCCAAAAATATGAAGTATCTCAACAATTCGTGCATTGATTCTATCTTAAAATGATAGCATGTTGAATATCCAGTCAGCCCTCTATGTCAAAGAATTTCACATTTATGGAGTAAGACTACCATGGATCAAAAATATTAGCAAAATCTTTTTGCATCTGTGCTGGGTATGCACAGACTTCCATTCATGCCCTTACTCTAACCAATACAGTACAATGACTACTTACTTGTATTTGCATTGCATCAGGTACTATAAGCAATATAAAGATGATCTGAAGTATGTGCTTGGATTATAAACAAATACTACCCCATTTTATATGAGGGGTGTAAGTATCCTGGGATTTTGGTGTTTGCACAGGGTTCCTGGAAACTCTCCACCACAGTGTGCACTATTAATTACACTTAATTTCATGGTTTTCTTTTTTAAAAACAGTTATAGACAACTTTAAATTACAATTGTGGCTCTTGTTACATTCTTTTGAGATGTTCTATTCCCTGCCTTAGAGCAGCGATTCATGTGTGATTCCAGGGCCACCAGCTTTGGGACTGCAGGGGGAGCTTGTTAGAAATGGGAACTCCCTGGCCCATTGCAGACTTAGTGAATCTGCAGCTGTGGACCCAGCAACCAGCGTTCCGGCAGCTCCTTCAACAGACTGTGCAGCGAGGCACAGCCCAGAAGAGAATTTCTCTGCTGCTGCTGCTGCCACCAGAGCCCTTTTCCTTGCAGAGCGGGACCCTCCACAGACACAGGACCTCAACCCTTCCCTGACTGCTCAGTCTGTTCCACCCCTCCTAACCTTCCCTTGCTGCCAGCTTGGATTGTTTTTCTGCCTACCAGGAGACGCATTTATTCAAGGGGTTCAGTCATCTCACTAAATAAAACCACTCACTTAGGCAAGCAAATATTGACACAAGCTGTTACGCTTTTATGTATTTCAGCAACTTCCAATGTTCGAGGGCTCAGCAAGCAAACAAGAATAGGTACAGGAAGTTATTGTGGAGTTTGGGGCCCCTGTTTGTTTTTGTGCAGCTGATGCCAGGTACCTATTGTGTGAGGCTGGTTACTAATGACCTTGTGAAGGAACATGCTGCAGTTGATAAGGCCAAAGGCTTTAACAGAATACAAATGCATTGTACATTTCCACTTCAAGAGTTTATTTTAATTGTGTTTTGAAATATACCATGTCCTAAAGGCCTTTCTTTACCCAGCAATGTACACACTCAAAATAAAACCTTGTGAAGAATGGAACACATATTGGGGTGCCCAGTAATGGGCAGTTTTGAATTCTGTTTGTTGATATTTTTCTTTCCATCTCTGGAGCTAGGAGGCAGCTTGAAGGGCTCTCTCACCGGGGCCTTAAGGAGCTATGCATGAACTGCCATAAATTCCAAGATTAGAAATGCATTGGAAATCACTTGTAG
>NW_004524717.1:7416004-7425610 GCF_000260255.1 Octodon degus
TTTTTTTTTTTTTCTTTTTTAGACAGGTCTCACTATGCAGTTCAGGCTGGCCCCTTGCTCATGTTTGTAGTCCCCGGGCTGATCTCAAAGTCACATGGATCCTCCTGCCTCATTCTCCCAAGTGCTGGGATTACAGGAGTGCACCACCAGGCCAGCACATCTGGGGTTTGGGGGCCAGCATGGCATGTTGAGCTGGAGACCAAACCATCCAAGTAGGGACCTCGTGCTTGCTCAGACTCATGGCTCTGAGCTCTCTCCTTCTGAACCATCTCCCCCTGAACCACCTCCCCAGTCCCTTTCACTTTTGATCATTTTCTTCTTATTTTCCCCATTCCTCCTTTTCTCCTTTCTGGAACAATATGGACACAGAGAAGAACTGCAGAGAAAAGACAGTGAATTAGTTCCTAAATAAATGATACCCAACCCTACCTCAGACACATGTATTTCCAAACATGTGTGTGCACATAACATATAAGCACACAGACATACATGGACACACACGTGTATTTGAAACCTTTAAGTAGATTGTTTAGCCATCAGTTTATAGGAAAATATAAAGGAATATTCTTTGTCAGTGATTTTGACCTTCAATACATTCAGATTTCATGCCTGCAGATCTACTGCTTAATTACAAAGAGGTAACAAAGGCAGGTAGTGACCTGTTGTGGTTGCTTATCATCTGCATATTACCCGACTTCGCCATCACTAGTGTTCTGGGGTGAAACCCAGTCAGCTGAGGTGCTCTGTGCTTGGAAGATCTCCACTTTTCTTCTGTCATTTAGATGTTGGTGATGCAGTCTACTCAGAAAATCTTAATTGATCTTGGTATTTGCTTCCAGTTATTCTTTTAATTTTAATGAAGATAATTTATGCATGACCCAACTCTAAGTAAGGTGACATTAAGAATCCTTTGGAGTCATTTATTTCTCTTTGAGTTTTTTTTTTTTTTTTCCTTTTCTCTGATATTTCAAATGAAACTGAGTAATGATGCAGTCAGGTCAGTTCACTGCCCACTGCGTTAGGGATGATTCTGAGCACAGTGTGCTGTAAACTAAAGCTGCAGATAAAGACCTGGTTTCAAGCTACTTCCCCATTGATTTGCCCCAGACTTCAGACATCAGGCTGTGTTTTCTCAGTGCATTGTTTTGAAGGAGCCTGGGGCTCCAGGGCCCAAATGATTAAGCTCAGAGTGCTCAGCTGAGTCTTTTGGGCTCACTCAAGTTGCTTCTGGGGTGGCATCACACTTTTCCCATGCCTTTTGACAATATAACGTGCTTCTATTTGAAGCAATTCAAAAGAGCACACCAGATATAATGGTGAGACTTTTAAATAGAGTTTTGAAGGCCTTTCTGAGACATGATCTATTTGTGCCATTCAGGCTGCCCTTGAGCTCACTTTGTAGTCCAGGCTGGTCTCAAGCTTGCGATGATCCTCTGGCCTCAGCCTCCTGAGTGCTGGAATTATAGGTGTGCACCAGCAATTTGGATGCAGACATTTTCCCATGTAATAGTGAGAAGCACAGATAAGGACCAATTTTTCATAGAAGGGATTCTGTCATAAACACAAGCCAAGAAGCATATTCATAGAATGTTTCACTATTACATTGTTTCTTCAACATACTTCAACATGCTAAGGCTTACTAACCATACATGTGCTCAGGCCCTAGAGTTATTGAATCAGACTCTCCAGGCTAGGGACCAAAAATTACAGGCAAGACTCTGAAACACCCACTTCTAAGTCTCACTAAGAAACTAATACTTTGCTTATGTAGCCTTTCAAGATGGTTCTCCTAGAATTAGATGTTTTTCAAAGTGGAGGAGTTTATGTCATGCCATTATAAAATTACATATGTTTATTACTAAAATTAGGATAAAGAAAATTTTAAATACCAAGTTAAAATCACCAGTTATCTCATCACTCTAAAATAACCACTGATCAATGTTAGCATTTTGTCCTTAATGCATTAAAATCAACAAAGACTTCAGTTGCTGCTTTCATATGGTAATTAACACCACAACAGAACTTGAAGATTGTGGGGGTCACTCCCTTATTTATTTATTTATTTATTTATTTATTTATTTAGCAGAGCCGTGGATTGAACTCAGGCCCTTGTACTTGCCAGGCAAGCACTTATTCAACTGAACTATCTCCCAAGCCCCTACACTCCCTTATTTATAGCAGAACAACTTAGTAGTTAGTGGTATGATAGAAGTCCAGTCAGTGTATCTGGCTAAGTGAACCTAACATGGGATTCTATCAATGTCTTTCTCACCTTGCGGATGAAGCACCAGATCACCTGTGCGAAGAAGGACTGGCACTTTAGGACAGGACTCTGTAGAGTTCAGATCTCGTCAAAGTTTCAAGAGTGTGAGTACCGCAAAGCCTAATGGTATTATCTTGAGTTTCAAACCAAGTGGGTAAAGAAGAACCCAGGGGGCCTACTAATACTATTTTTCCATCTTTGATGAAGGAGTCTGTATAACAGCTGCCACCCAATAATCAGCTATTGCAGCATACATGTTTCGTGTAAACTAGTGACTGGTGTCTTGGTAAGGAGAATATATGTGTGCAGGCAGATCACTTAACCAAACTTGTAACTTCCTCAAAAATAATAGTGTCACACAGTGTTCTATCAAAGGTGATTTTGAGGCTGAGAAGTGCGATGCCTCCTCCTTCAGCTCTAGCTTCATATGCTGCATCCCACGAATGTAATGAGAGTATTCTATCTCTGGAGTTGCTCAATATTTGGAGATTACTTTTTAATGAAATATCTGGATATCATTGTACAAATAATTGATGACCTTTCAAATGGAAACCATATGTAAATAAAAAGACAGGAAATCAGTATTTTTTTTGTAAGGGGAGAAAAAGAGAAAGTGTGTTGCAGAGGCCAGGAGGATAGGAAACTTCTGTGAAATGTAAATTATAACTTCTGCTTAGTGCACTGCATTTTACCAGATATTTTCTCATTATACGCATCATTGCTGCTCAGAATGTCACTGTGCTACAGATGGCAGCTGCTGCTGTCACCTATAGCCCTGGCCTGCTGGCTGATGGGTGCAAGGCGGGCTGATGGGGCAACACACAGTGGACAAACAGCACTCAGCTAAAGGGAGGCGTGGAATCAGGACATGCGTGTGCCAGGAAAACCCTCCATGCTCCTCAGAGTGAGGCCAGCTAATGCCAGCAAGTGACCTTCAGGGACATAGCTTCCTAGAAATGCAACAGTCTAATTAAATATTTTTAAAGCATTTTAAGAATCAGGGACTTTTCAGGTTATCTAACTCCATGATTTTGTTTTTATTCATGAGGAAAGGAAGGCTCAGACACACTACATGCCCTTTGCAAGATCTGGGGTCTGGGCTTCCTGGAGTGTTCTTCCTACTGCATGTGCCTTGCCCCCAGAGGCTCAGAGTATGTGTCCACACACTGTCTCTCCTCAGTGTTAGTGAGGAGCCAACCGTCAGGTGTTAGTGATAGTCACCTGACTTGTGGGGCACTTAGTGAAAATTAAATAACACACTCCTCACATGTTTACTAAGTTCAGTTAAACTGATGCTAGAGAGTGCAGTGGTGTTTGGGGGTGCAGGAAAGGGTGGGTGGTACAATGGAATGAGAATGTGAAGAAGGTGAGGACAATGAGAACATTTCAGAAAAGGCAGCTGGAGGAATGCCTTCAAGAAAAAATTAATAGTTAAAATTAATAGTTAATTTTTTGCTGTAAAAATCATAACTCTAGTCTCTAGTTCTCTATACAAAAGACTCTGAGTTTATGATCTAACTTGTAATCTCAGTTCGTAATGAATTAAGTCAGGGCAGAGAAAAATGGCTTATAAATACGATATTCCATAAGGAAAAGTCTAGACGGCTGGTTTTGTCCTTTTCCTCCACTCTTTTCCAATCTTTCAGACTTCAAATGTGCGAAAGAGACTTGAGTCATCTGAACAATAGGCCAAATAAATGTCTTTCCCATTCTGGGAGGAAAAAAGAAATTAGCCTCAGAGGTGCAGTAAACTGGCTGTGTGTTGGCCGGGAGTAATCACAATATTTTTGGTTCTCTGGACTCCTCGAGGTCTCTACAGAATTATTTCCCTGGCCATGAAAACGGGGGGCTCTTGTTTTTTATTGTGAGTTACTATATCCAATCCAAACCTCCCCCAGGGCTCAGAGGAATCTCAGCAGCAAGAAATATGGAATCCTTCAAATCAGGAAAAGATGGGGACTTTGAAGACATGGTAAGCTGTGTTTTCTTGTTGACAAAATACTCTGGAGCTTTTGTTGTATGTTTCCATTAAGGACTTCCCAGGCATAAATCAATATGGCAGCACCAACTCCACAAAAATAAGGAACGATGAGTATAGTTTTCAGCACCCCATAACCGCTCATTACATTTATTTCCCAGTTTTCTTTGTTATTCCTTTCCTGTTCAAATCCAAGCCAGCACATTTTTGGCTTCCCAGCTAAAGCAGAGGCACTGCCAATCAGCAGGAAATATAATACAGATAAGATTCATATAAACTCTTTTGAACTGGTAAAATAGCTGGATGGGAAATGGATGTTAAATTGTTTACATTTGGCACAAGAAGAAAATGTTCCATTTTTAAATTCAAAGCCTCTGCACCTTTGTAAATGAAAACAAATCACATGGGTCATGTAGTGTTCCATTCTGTAAAAGCCATCAGGAGATGTAAATCACTAACTTTATCTGGGACTGGCTCAAAAGAATCAGTCCCTAGATTACATGATGTGGAACTTGTCCCAAGTCATTAAAGAAACTGAATATCAACAATTGGCTCCCAGAATGCTCTGAGGGCTGCTCTACAAACAGTGAGTGTCTTGAAGGGGCTCAGAAAGCATGGAGGGAACTGCATATGAACTCTTCTTATTCCACTTACACTTTTCAAAAGCTCTATGAAGGTGAGTCTGCATGAAAGATTCAAAGTTATGGTCTGAAGTCATTAGCATTGTAAAAGGCTTTCATCTTGGCAAACACTGGAGTGGCCAGTTAGTTTTAAGTGAAAAATCAGTTCGTGAAAATAAAAAGTATTTCCTTAAATAGACTGTTGAATTCTATGAAACAACTAGTATCTTATAACATAGAATGACGAATTGTTGGGTTCTTGATTTTTCCATGTTTCAGCCATCTGTAATTTTCTTATTTAAACACAGTCTAAAGTGTTTAAATGATATAAAAATTTAGAATGTGAGTTAGAATAAGAAAAGAAGAATGTGTATAACTGTTATGTGAAATGGATTATCAAGCTGAACTACAGAAAGCCAACTGGGCCATAATCCCTCTGTCAGGGCTGAGGTACAAAGTTCCAGACAGTTATTACTGTGCCATGCTCTCCACCAGCTGCCCTGCAAAGTCGGTCCATGTTACTGTGTCATGATTAGATATATTGTCTTGTCACCCACATGGACCAAGACAGGGGCAGCAGGACTGTGGCTACAGTGTTTCCCACAAGCCTGTGCTCTCCCTTGCAAAAGCATCTGAGTTTTATTATTAGAACAATGCCAGCTTCAGGACGAGGTGGGGAAGAGGTAGCTTGAGCAGCTTTCTGCATCTTTTTGGATACAGCTCATAGTATCTTCCAAGAGGGCTTTCTTCTATTTCTCCACTCTGTGGTAGAAATTCTAAGCTGCAATCAGGAATATAAAATGAAAGCAAGTGACGATAGCTATCTTCCCGCACAGAGATTTTTTCACTTATATCCAAGCAATTTAATCATTGCTGAATCAGGAGATCATTTTCCTTCAAACTCCTTGTTTTTCCAATTTTCTGAGATTTCAAAATGGTGACTCTTGTACGGGCAGGGGAGTGTGACCCAAGTACCCTCTGTGAAAGCCTCTTTGTAGATGTCCAGTCTTGCTGGAGCTCAGTGCGAGTCTCAGAAGATGACTCACTGGCAAGACGCTATCCAGTTCCTGGTTTGCTTGGTTGTATAATCATTCCCGAAAGATGGAGCCGGGTGCTTGTCTCTCCCTGCCACCCATCCAACTTCTCTCAGCCAGCACCCAGCAGATTTTAAACAAGTGTTGAACATGGAGCAAAGTCAAGGCGTCAGGACAGAGCCGAGGCCCTGGTCTTCTGAATGTTGCTGAAAGGACACTTTGAAGCCCACAGGAAAATGAAAAGGAAGGCTGAGGATCCATGGAAGGGTGGAAAATTATTTTCTTTAAAGTGAACTTCACTAGAATTCCCCTGAGACTCAAGAGCTATTGTCTCCCCACTCCCACCCCACCCCCACAACCCAGCTTTTTGATGGCTCCACAGGCTGACTGTATTGCAGAGATGAAAAGGCCCAGTACTACATTAAAGTGATGCTCCTATGAATACCCAAATTAGATACCACTGTTAGGATAACAATCTAAATATTAAAAGAAACCTCCATATATTCATAAGCCAGAAATTTTGCTCAATATGGGAACAAGTTTTATACTTGAATTGAGCAGAAGATGCCACTAGGACTAATGATTTGTATTCACTGCCTAGGACAGAACAATAAACAACTAATGTTTGGGCTTTGAAATTTAACACAGAGAAAACACTAGCCATGGTGGGGAAATGGAGAGCACACTGATGAAAAATTAAACCACACATCCATTGAGGCAAGAAAGAAGTAAAGAAATATGAATAAGAATATGAGAGCAAGAACTTTGGATTTAGCAAATATCAGCCCAGAAAATGTTGAGGATAGTGTTGGATGGGTAGATGAAGCAGTTCTCATACAGAATCCACAGGAAGAATAGCAGCAAGTGAACACTCGGGGTTTTAATTAAATTATTTCAAAAACAAGCCTCTGTTTGTAAGTTCATTAGCAGTAATGCATCTGGGATCCCTAGCATTGATGCAATCAAACCTAATATTGCAAGGAAATGGTAAGGCAGGGCTGTAGGGCCTCCCCTTTTTGTATTTAATAATTCTGTTTTATTGAAACAGAAGCTATTCTCCAGTGATAGACATGCAGGACATTTGCGGGTGCAATGAATAGAGTGTTATCATAGCACAACTGTACTAATGATGCTTGGCATTCAGTGTAGCACAGGTGACTGGATAACAGGTGTTCTTCTGATGAGGTGATGGCTTCTACAAATCAGGCAAAATGTACAGAGGCTGGCTTTGTGGCTTTTCCTTGGTAATTTTCGTTTACAGCCAGAATTAGAGCAACAGCCCTTGATAATTTGAGTCTTATTTGGATGTTGCACTGGGATGCTGCTGCTTCTGAAGTTGATCCTAAGAGCCTTTTGTCTTCAAAGTCCATTCCTCCAGAGTAGCTGTTGATTGGCTTAGGTTAGAATCCATAAGATGTGGGCCCTGAGGCAAAGATATGAATGTAAGTACCTTTTTAGAAGACAATCTCAGATAGAGGGATTTGGCAAATAAAAATGTGGGAGTTCAGCTACAATTTCAAATGAACAATGAAACAAATTCAGTATGAGTTACACTGCATATAATATTTTGGTTCTACAACAAAATGAGTATTTTGTAATTTATGCTAAATTCAAATTTAGTTGGGCATCCAGTCTTTTAACTAAAAAAATCCCGATTCCAGGAAGAGAATAGAAATCTGAGGTAGCTCAGGAAAGAGGACCAGAGTGAGGCTCCTAAACAGGAAGCTTTGTTTCCCTGAGACATTGGTAAGTGGTGCCGGACACACTTGAGAGTTGTCAGATTTGAGAGAAAGGAAGTTGGGAGCCATCACCGGCTAAGGGTCGACCCTGAGGGCAAAGTCCCCTACCAAATCCAATTGCCCTGTGCAGGTTGAGGCATGGATGGGGAGCTCATTCTTGCAGTGACAGAACACTCCTGGCCCATGGCTTCAGACATCTGCAGCAGCACACCTCCAGCTGGTACTGGCCCCTTAACTATCAAATGATGCAAACTAAATCCTGATGGCTTCTATTGGAGATTTTGGGCAAGTCATGGTACCTTATTTTAAATCCTTAACTTTTCCTGTCTCTTCCCAGAGGCTCTCTGCTAATGACAGTCATCATTGGTGTCTTCCTAGGAGACTCATTTTCCTAGCATGAGGAGAGGTAGGGTTGGTGTTCATTCAGTTCTCTAATATACATATGAGATGCATTCTTCCCTGTCATCTGATTATGAGTGAGCCCAGCTCGGGGCTCACAGACTTACCCTTGCCTCATGCTCCCAGATCCTCCAGGGCAAGGTAGACACCAGTGTGGACATCTTCCTCAGTGCCCAGGACTCCTCCTCCAGAGAGCTTTACATCTTTTTTCCTTTAGCCATCTATTGAGCTGCTTCCCTACCAAAAGCAGATCCACTGGCTGCCTCTACCAGTGCTTATCTCTCAGCCTTCACAGCAGCTCATTCTTCAGAGATGCTTTAGCCCCACTGAGGTGTGGGAGGCCCTGAGGGCTTTTACCGGCCACACCCTCATGCCACTGCTTTTCCCATCTGTGTGCGAATGCATGCTTTATATCTTCAGGCTCACTCTTCACCTGTGATTACTGTACCCCTCCTTTTTTATTCCTCACCTACCGGATTTGATGATCTTGAGTCTTTTGAAAAAATTTTAAAATTCATTTTAATGAGAAAAAAATAAAATAGCAGTGAAGCAGCTTCAAAACAGGCTGGTAGGACAGCTACAATAATTAATACATGGCATATCTTCATAGTAGTTATTCAGAGGACAAGATGCAAACATGATATCTTATCCAAACATTATTAGTAAAAACCTTTCTTCTCAATGAACTAAGAGAAAGTAGCTGTATATCTATCCTAACTATCATACATATGTATTTTTTTTCACAACAAAACAGTCCTTTATTTGTATCTTCCTTTTTTTTTTTTTTTTTTTTTTGGTCAGAGGTGGGTATTTCATTGCCGTTAGAGAAGATTTATTTGGAGAAGTCTTTAAAGGACCTTTTCATATTTGATGCTAGACCAAAGATTGTAAGTATTTAAATTTGGCAAAATAACCCTATATTTTGCTGAAAAATGTATGTTGAAAGAATTCAAGTACCTATGATCTTGAGCCTTGATTGGACTTTTAGTGCTCCTGGAAATCCTGTCTTTCCTCATGTGTCCCCCGTCCTCCTGCATCTTTCTAGAATCTCCATTGAACTTCCTTTACTTTCTCAGGCTCCATCTTGCCATTCTTGCCACCTGCCCTCTCCCTCCTTGGCTTTACTCCCCTTCACTTTTTGGATGTGATTTTACCTTTCACCTGCTGCACAAAGAAAATGGAAACAAGTAGATAGGAATTGTCATAAGCTATTGCCATTAAAATCACAAATTTTCTATGTTAACCTTATGTTTCTGATAAAAATGAAGAGAGGTTTATAATTCTTCCTATAGCTAACCCATGTATCATGATTTTGATTCTATTAACACCTATCTTCCCTGAGATCCCAAGCTTTCCCCCTTTCCTTAAGTCTCTCTTTATTTATTTCTTCTATTCTTCAAATATTTTGTACCCTTTAACGAGCTCTTCCCATCTGTCCATCCACTTTTTAAATGCTCAAGCTTTTCTTGTTCACAAAAAAATCTTTCTAAACTTCAGGACAGCTGCTAGTTGTAGTCCTATTTTTTTCCTTTCCATGTTTATATTTTATTTTTTTTAAATTTTTAAACATTTA
>NW_004524717.1:7425710-7426314 GCF_000260255.1 Octodon degus
TGTGAACTAAGCAACTGCACTGAAGATGGTAATCTGTAATAGTAGTTTCATGTTTGGAGTGCCTGTCATTCTGGTCTTCTGAATATGGGCTGCTTATCAGACATTCCAGTTGCTGCTATGCTGTCTCTCAGGTTGATGGTTGTTCAAAAAGAAGGGGTTGTGAATGAAAGCAATGACAGGAAAAGGAACATTGTGGGAATGTACTGCTTCACGGTTGTATATGGTTAGTTTTTTGGACTTATGTGTAAACATAAGAAGTATATATTTCTTTGTGCCTATTTTTAAAATATATTCTAATTTTAAATTTTTTATCATATTCTGTAGGGACTTAAAGTTCAACATATCAATATTTGATGAAAAATACCTGCTTCATATTATGCCTAAGATGTTTGATATTCAGGCAGATAGTGAGATTAAGTTTAACAACCTAAGTTGTATGGTAATAACAATAAGCTTGTCTTCTGGATGGTTAACAACCTAAGTTTGCAGACCAAATTGGAGAAAATGGAGGGGTGCAAGGAAAGCCAACTTTTTGGCCCTAGCCTTCCAAGGTCAATTAATTCTCAGGTCATATTAGAACTTGTACTGTTACATCATGTAACTC
>NW_004524717.1:7426414-7431021 GCF_000260255.1 Octodon degus
ATTAATATATCTTGATTCTTATTATTTCCCATTCCCCTCCTTTCCCTTCAATCCCTCTTCTCCTACTTATTTACAAAATATTATTTCAGTTTTTCCTTTTATTATCTTTTTTTTGTCTTTTCCCTGTCTTCTTTCCCCCATCCCTCCTTCTTAGTTGGCCTTCCAATTTGAACATTTTGTTACTATTTCCCAATATTTACTATGAATTTTGGTCCTTATTTAAAGTGAAACAACATGATATTTAAATATATGTGTCCCATTTATTTCATTTAAGGGTTTAGTCTCTAAGTGCATAAACTTACCTAGAAATATATCAAGTTTATCCTTCTTTATGGCTTAGTAGTACTTCATTGTATAAAAAATACCCCACAACTTGTTTATCCATTCATCTGGCAATGGGTATTTGGGCTGTTTCTAAGATTTAGCTATTGCAAACTGTGCCGCTGTAAGCATGGATATGTGTATATTGCTGTGGTATGATGCTCTTAATTCTTTTGCGATAATATCAAAAAACGGAATACCCAGGTCAAACAGAATCTTGTTTAAGTTTTGTGAGGAATCTCCACACTGATTTGCACAGTATTTGCACCATCTACATTTCTATGAACAGTAAAGAAGGGTTCCTTCTTCCCTACAGCCTACAAGCTTGTGTTACTGGCTGATTTCTTTACGACAGACCTTCTTTCTGGAGGGAGACAGAATCTCAGTGTTATTTTAATTTTCATCTTGAATGACCAGTGATGCTGAACATCTTTTCATATATTCTAACTCTTTTCAGAGAGCTGTCTACACATGAAACCTCTACTTCTGCACCATCTAGTTGCTATTCAATTTCCTGATACATAATTCCTGCCTCTGCCAAAACCAACTGAAGTGGCTTTTATCTGTATTCACCAGTGAAATCTTAAGTGGTCTATCAATTAAATATTGTGTTATTTGAATTTCCAGGTGTATTGGCAATCACTAGCCACCTCCTACTTGTTGAAATATTTGCTTCCCTTGACTTGCTGATCTTGTACTCTCCTGAACCTCTCACTTGGCATGATCATATTTTCTCAGGATCTATCTTCCATGGTTTTAACTTCTACCTATTAAAGACACTAGTCAAAGAGTTTAATGATCTAATTGTTGAAGACTGGGCCTAGGTCTTTGTAAAACTTTTCCATTTGTCTGTTCCATAGACAACTAAAAATTAATATACCAAAGGCTGATTGATAATCTGTTTTTTAATCTATATTCTCTTTGCAATAGCATTATCTTCCACTGAATTGTTCTAATCCAATGTATCCGTGCTCTCTTCTATCTCTTCTTCCCCTCCAGCTCATCAGTCACTCACATCTCTTGCCGTTTTACATTCTGAGCATCACTTGGCATGCTGCAAGTCCTGGCATCACCTTAACTTTCGTCATGTCTCACCTCACTACTAATGTGCTCCTCTTCCTCTGGGTTTGAGCCCCCTTAATCAATTACCAACTGAGTCATCTCCATGTTTTCTTTTAATAATGAGTTTGACCCCACTGATTATGTTTGGCTGCAGACATCCCAGGTCCATTGATCTTCTTTCCTGTCCCACTTCCCATCTAAAAAAAAGTTTTGAAGCCCCTTCTTTGGTACTAGTGAAAATTTGTACAGAGCCCTTAGCTGCTTCTCAGCTGCCCCACCTGGTGTCACAGAAAGACCAAACCAGATATTTGTTTTTGGTACCAGGGATTGAACTCAGTACCTTGTGCTTGCCAGGCAGGTGCTTAAGTCACTGAGCTATCTCCCTGGCACACCAAGCCAGGCTTTATTCCCTGTTGTTTACAAATCACTTTTATTCTTTCTCAGGAAGCCTGCCCTGCTGTCCTTAGAGGCGTATGAGTGACAAACTCGTGTCCCCTCTTGGTGCAGTGAGCCAAGAGGGATGAGCCAAGGCTGGGATGTCTGGGTTCATTCTTCCTCTTCTCAATGACCGCAGTATCCCTCCACTGGTCCATGTTTATCTCTGCTCTTGTTGGTCCTCTGTTCCCAGCAGTCTGTGCGTCTAAACTTCCACTTGCCTTGCACATTTCCCTTGGAGCCTGCTGTATGGCTCTCTGCTCCCTCCCTCACCTGTGCATGTATTGACCCAACCACCCAAGGGCCCCACACACTGTTAGTCTTGCCCAAATTTCCTCAGCATGCCAATGTCCCACTCCCTCAGCCTTAAACTCTAGGATAAAGAATTAGTAGGTCTGACTGGTTTGTTTCCACTAAAGTACAGTAAATATTCAAAGAATGTCTGTTGAATGAATGAAATAAAACAATGAACTACCTTTGATCCGATTCTTCTGTTCCTTAATGGTAAATATTTTGCTTTTAAGCATTAAACTTCAGTAAGGCTGTGGAGTCTAGGGGTATCATGAATACTACAGATAATTCTTTCTAAGTGACAGTGACACCAATGCTTAACTCAGTCAATTTAATCAATAAAATGGCCCATTAACAAAAAGAGGGCCTGTTCAATGAATAAATTTGAAAATTTAATTCAGTAAAACTGAAGAGATCTTATAGCACCATATAAACTCCATTCATATTAGCCCTTAGAGGGAATTTTCCAGTAATAGCAAGTTTTTTAAATTCTCAATGAAGAAGAAATGCAGCTGTTAAGATAAACATGGAAGCATGGCTGTCCTTTCTCACTGATGTCTCCTATCAGTCTTACAAGAAATGGAAATCACTAGTATATAAGGTCTGGGTGCAGTATTATTTTCTAGTACACACATATTTAAAAATGAAAAATAAGTTTTTGACCATCATTTGTTTACTCTATGGAAGAGAACTAAAATAAAGACTCCAATATATCTACAATTTGTATTTTTAAGTTGCAGCAAAGGAAACGAGGTCTTCTGTGTCTTTGAAGATATGAACAAGATTTTAGTCCTGAGGTAGCCAAAGCAATCAGAATATTTTGGGGATTCAATTTCTCACTGGATAAATTCATTTACAAATTTTCTGAAACATTTCTATCCTAAATTATCAGTTCAACCTCAGTGTAGAAATTCATTTCCTTAGGTATCATCTATTTCATTATCACTTATAAATCTCATAATTGAGTTTATCTTGAGATAGCCTTTAAAAAATACTATCATTATCCAAAACTTGCAAAGGTCAGGATTTGCATAACAGTAGAAAGCTTCAGCAACAATTATCAACATAGAAAAAGAAACAATCAACATAGAGTCAAAATACACACGTTTCTGTAGAATAATTTTGATGCTTGTCCCAACAGATTTATATTCATCTAATTTTTATATGAACTCATTTTTCTGTGCCCCTGCAAAATACTACTGTTATAACCACCTTTTGCTTATTATTGCTAGAGGAGGGGGCATGTGTCACTCTCCAGAAAGGAAAAAAGAATTAAAAGCATTTCAGGAAACCACACATTTACGGTCTTTCATGGATCACTGTGCCTCCTCATCTCCTTGCCCTGCCCTGCCATCTTCAATCCACCTCTTCTAGTGTGGAGTTCAGTGAAAGGAAGCCAGTCCTGCAGCATGCTCAGCAGCTGGACAAGGATGCACTATGCCCTCATGATGCTCACTCAGGGAGCCTTGGGTGGGGCAAAACCTGGAGTCAGAAGAAGCAGGGAAAGCCTGAATAATGATGAGCTGGTTATAGCTTGTGCTTTTAATTTTGTACCCCAATCAGAATTTCCCCTCAATGCAGTAAGGCTTAAAAACTTTCCCAAACTAGAAGAAATCTTGAAAGAAAAAGAAAATACACATTGAAAAAAAAAAAAAAAAAAGCTGGAGACCATTGACCTAACATTCACGGTGAGGAATTCAGCACTACATTTAATCTGAACATCTTGGCAACTAATGCAAAAAGGAAAAACCAGTGTGTCACTATCACTCTCCTTACTTAAATTAAAAAAATCCAGATGTTTAGAGAGTCTTTGCTTGTGGCAGTAAATTCTGAAAGGAACACATAAGTAGGGATCATGAATCAGTATAAAGGGGATATTAAGGACGCATGAAACATGCCTTATAAAAAAAGCACCAACTTATTTTTTCAATTTGCTGTATTTTGAACTTTTTAAATTTTGATGGGTAAAAATCCACACAGTCCTATGTGCAAAATCAAACTATAGACACTGACTTTATGCTGCATCCCCTCTGCTGGACATCTTTCTCTGTGACCCAGCAGTCCCAAACATACTGACAGAGATGTTAATGGAAGAGATCGGGTCCATCTATCACTTCAGCACACTGTTTTAGTCCATAAAATTCCTGGAGACAGAGCTATGTTTATGAGCCATCACACAGTTTTAGGAGGACATTTGAGCTTGGACTAGGTCCATGTTTGGCTGCTCACATTAAATTACTACTTCAGAACTGGGTGTATTTCAACAGGGCTGATGTGGAGCACACCCACCCTTCTATCAGCAAGCCGGGCACCACTGCCTCCATAGGTACAGGGTGCTCGTCCACCACACACCCACAGTTAATGGCACCAAAGCTGGCCCAGGGGGGCAAAGAGTACCTGAGGTGTTCTGCCACTGTATTCTAAACTCAGACATTTTATATACTAAGCATCTTTATTCAAATGCAGGATTCCCCAGAGAGTACATTTGCTTGTCTCAG
>NW_004524717.1:7439274-7443577 GCF_000260255.1 Octodon degus
ATTTGATTTGAACCTGTCTCATTTCTATTTATTTCCCAATAAAATTATGAAAAATAAAAAAATAAAATCATATAATACTTCTGAATACATCTCACTAGCTGTCCACCTAATTATGCTCCTGGCCTGGCTGAGAGTTAAGTCTATTGCAGCCATTCAGGAATTTTGTTAAAATGAAGGAGTCAGAATCTTCAAAAGAAATAACAGAAGCAGAGTCCTGTAAAGTGCCATTGATGAGATACTGATAGCAACCCAGGGGCCCTGCTGTACAGTTTAAATGATCAGCTAAGGTCTGTGATGACAAAAACCAGCAAGTCCAGCCAGTGTTTCTCCTCAGTTGGACAGTGAAGTATTCTCCTCATTCAGTGTCTTGCCATAGTTCTCTCATCAGTACAACCATTCTTCCTGGAACTCAGATCTACCTTCTTCTCTTTTTTTCATATATTTCATATAGGGTCTACAGGGTCTCATTACACAGATCAGACTCATAGTTATCCTCCTGTTTTCAGCCTCCCAAGCACTGGGATTGAAGGCACGTGCCACCACGCCCAGTCTCTCAACTCTACCTTCTCATACTATTTTCTTTCACCCTTTTTTTTCTCCCAAGAATTAATTATTATCTTTACATGTGGGTGCATTCCTTCTTCACTCTGCTCTCTGGAAAAGGGTTCTGCATGAACTGCTGCTTGTCCCTGGAAGTCTAGGGTAAGATAGTTCCTCCCTAAACAATTGAGATGAAGTGAAGCAAAGAAAGTAGGAAAAACAGGAAAGGGAAAAATATCGTGTGAGTATATACACAGGATAGCTAAGATGATTACACTACTAATTTCTATCAGTTTTTTGAAGGTAGCAGTTAATGCATACAATTTTTACTTCAACCAATTTTATATTTTTATATCTGTAATCTGAGCAACTACATTGGAAACTGGAATGGGCAATATAACATTCATTGTTGAATATCTTTCATCTTGTTTGTATGCATCATTTTTAATGTCTTATCTATTATTTTTATATTCTCTTTAAAATAAATTTTTTGGCCAGCCAAATAGCTCAGGGGATTAAAATGCCTGCAAGCAAGCACAGGGGCTAGGAGTTCAATCTCCAGGCCTGCTGTGCTGGCCCTGCCCGCAGAGCGCACTGAGAGGGCAATTGAAACTGGGTGTGGTGGTACACGCATGTAATCCCAGCTCTTGGGAGGCTGTAAACTGGCAGATCACTATGAGTTTGATCTAGTAGTGAGATTGGAACACCCTGTAGACCTTTCCCTAACATAAAACAATAAAAAAAAGTTTTTCAAAAAATAAAAAGGACAAGGAAAAAATAGAAGGAAATATCTAAGCAACTTCCTGGCTTGGGCAAAGATCTCCTTAATACACAGCAGAACCATATATATACAGTTACCATCACTAGTAACTTAACATACCACAGAAGGTATCCCAACCCTAGCACATAATTAAAAATAAAACCAGTACCAGCTAGTGAACAACAGCAATCATATAAAGAACTGGTAGGGCATTCTGTTTTTTCCTATGATTATTTCCATGAATTTTTAAGTGCTAAATTTACATGTGTTTATTTCCTTTTTTCCTCTCCTAGTGTTCCTCCACATAATAAAACCCATCAGCTGCCTTCAGGTGCTCCAGGGTGCTGGGTGTCCACACCTATCTCTTTGCTCTTGCCTGAGTCCCGCCCTGAGCACTACTAGACCCTCCTTGTTTGTTCTTGTAAGGCCACAGTCTGGCTATGATATGTGATCTGTGCTTATTCGATGTTTGTTGCCTGAGGCCACTGTCTGGGCAGGCTCTACCCTTTCTTCACATCAGAGTCCTCCTGGCCACCTCACCTGTCTGCTGGCGCTAAGCCCAGCCTTGTACTGATCTGTAGTCTCAGCCTCACCACAATTGCCAATGATTATCTAGATCCTAACTTGTGCCTGTCTGAGCTCCAGGGCCTTCCCAGCACTCTGTCCTGGATCACACCTTCTCCTCTCCTTTAGTGTGGCCCTCCACCTTCCCACTCTGGCTCCCAGCTGACAGTCACCACGGCCTGCTGCCTCCTGACAACTGTAGCTCAAGCCTGCACATACTTGATGTCATTCTTCCTTGTCCAGAGTCACTCACACAGCATCCTTGGCTTCCCTTAAAGTCACTGGAGATGACTATTCTCATTTGAAACTCTGCCTATCATTGAGATCAGTCTTTTCTAGTCCTCTCAGTCCTGAAACTATTCTATTCATCTTGGAAGTAATCATCACAAAATCTTCTAGAAAATAAGGCTGTCATAGTAAGAACCCTCAATTTAAGTACATGTCTACACTTCTTTTTGTTGACAAAATAAATTCTGAACTCTGAATACAGCATCTAGAAATAATAGTCCAAACCTATATTTTCAGCCAGCATACTCATACTACTTACCTTACTCAGCTGGTCGACAAAACATTCCCATAAGACAGTTCTTGAATCTGAACTATTCATCTTGGTCAGAATCCTTTCCTTTCCTAAAATAAGACATGACACTGATGGGGTAGTTTTGGCTACATAACCCCCCAAGAGCACTAGAGTATATCATGGATAAGATGAAATTATGAGACAAGATGACCAGAAATGATCTCCAGGTTAGAAATCCATGGTTCAGAGGTACATCTTACCCTTTGTGCATCTTCCACATATCCAAGTTGTCACTGAGGCCACCTAGGTCACAGAAGATACCTCTCCTCTGACTGTACTTTTCCCTCTCCCTATCATCCATCTGGCCAATAAAGATATAACCTTCCCGTATTCCTGTTTAACTTTTTTAAGAAATTATTTTATATACTCATTTGGCACATGGCTCATTATATAGCTTTGACTCATAGTGATCTTCTTGTCTCAGCCTTCCAGAACTGTAATCTCAGCACTGGGATTATGGGATTACACCACCATTCTCAATTTTGAGGCCGGCATGGCATGCCTGGGGTTCCAGGGCAGACACAGCATGTGGTACCAGGGATCAAACTTGGGTCTTTGCACTTGCCAAGCAGGCACTTCAACTGGCAAGCTGTCTCCCAAGGCTCTTCCTCCTTAACATGTATCTGTATTTTCTCTATAGTTCCTGAGGGATAAAACCTATGACTTCTATCACCATCTTATAGCACTGAGTATCCTGTCATTATCCACTGATAGAGATTGTGTGAATCAAATCATTAGTGAACGTTGCTGGAAAAATACATTGGAAACACAGGTACTGCATGGGGACTCATTAAATATACTTTCACTGGTCTAATTGTATTTAATTAAGTCCCTTGGGGGATAATTGCCCCTTAGGCCATGTCAACCAAGGTCAACACAATTCATTTAGTCAGAACTTCTGCAAGTGATGGAGAATTACACAGCACTTGGACTTGCATCTGTGATTTGGTTGAGGCATCATTTTAATTTTGTGTCAGCCACATCTGAATTTTAAGGTATGGGAAGAAGATTTTAAATTAGACCAAAGTGCAGCCATGAAGACCTGCTAGCACAGCCATCCTCATTTCCTCATTGTGTCTGTCCCTTTCCTTTGGGCTTTCTTCTTAGAAGCCCTGGACTCAAGTCAGATGGCATAAGGACTCTGGGGAAGTGAGCGGGGAAAGGTAACAAGGCTAAAGCGAAGTAGCATTTTCAGTAAGCATGAGTTATCTGACAATGTAAAGGAAACTAGGTTACTTTCTGCTGCATTTAAGTTGCCATGGTGGGCTTCGCTTCTGGACATGTCAACTAAGAAGCTCATAAATACACCAGATAGTTAGCTTTTCCATTTTTAGCCACATTTTTAGAATTACAATTAGCCCCAGTGTTTTGAATCCACAGGGATCTCCGGTGCTAACTAAGCATATGGGTTTAATGGTCAAATAAAATAATCACAGGAATTATGGAACCATTGGTCCATTTTGTCTTAAATTTTGGGGAAACGTTATATTTAAAGGTTTCTCATGAATGTGTATTATTGAACTATAGCATCTTATTATTTAGAAACCTGTTTTCATTGTTTAATTATTGTGAAGAGGCACTGTCCTGAGCCACTGATTAGATAACAGAAAAACTAGGAAACAATTTTGGAACCGAGGAATGCTCTTTCTCTTGATGTGTAGAGCATGCTGCGTCGGTGACGTGTGCTGGGAAAGATGGATCCTGTAGTGAAAGGGAGAGCTGTGTTTGGGGTCAGTGTTTGGGCTTTGATCCCTTCCTTGCCCTTAATGTGGCACAAAGCCTGGAGCTCAGCATGAGACTCCTCTGGATCTTAATTTCTTCCTCTATATATGGTAATAACTATCCTGTCTATTTTTATT
>NW_004524717.1:7443812-7444377 GCF_000260255.1 Octodon degus
GTGCTAAGGTTATAACTGCAACAAATATCTACAACAAAGGTCAGAAGACAGTGCTATACAAAATGATGAGAAGGAACAAAATGCAATCTCAGACCCAAAGCCCACCCATAACACGTGTAGAGGACACTAACACAGAACAAATTAGGATTCACAGAGCTGAAAGCAAAGAATCAACTGCTTTTGAAATAAAGAAACAACTGCAGAAAGGTGTAGAGGAACTCAGATTGGAAATAGAAAAAGAAATTCCTGAATTAATAACATCTGCAGTAAAGGATCAAATGCAGAAACACATGAAGAAAACCCAATGCCCACACAGAACAAGTGCAGAAGACACTAGCTTGGCTCAAATGTATGAATTAATAGCAAAAATAGTAAATAAGCAACAGCAGAAAGTAACAGAGGAGCTCAGAGTGGAATTCCTTTCTACTAGCTCAGCACAAATGTACAAATTAATACCTTCGATAGTAAAAAAGCAACAGCAGAAAGTTATAGAGGAACTCAGAGTGGAATTCTTTTCTGAAATAAAAAAAGAATTCTCAGAACTCATAGCATCTGAAGTAAAGAA
>NW_004524717.1:7453819-7459545 GCF_000260255.1 Octodon degus
TGAGTGAACAGTGACAAAATGCAACTAGAACAATGTCCTACCAAATGTGGCTGACTAATCCAATTGGCAATCTTCATTTCCAAACTAAACTAATTGTGCAAAACCTTTCTAAGGACTTTCTGTCATGCTGCAGACTATAATTTCCACAGCTTCTACAGTTCTTGAGGCCATAGCTCGACCGTTGGTCATGCCATTAATGTATACCCATTAATTTGAGAGAACAGTAGTTGGTCTGTGCCAGTTAATGTCTGTGAGTGCTTGTGTTGCCAACATCTGATTGAAAAGTATACAGTCCCTTGCTTGTACTAAAATGTTACAGCTCTGTGGGTGTCTGACATTAAGACAGTAGCACTGCTGGGCTCTTGGCCTAAAACTGAACTTGAGTGGAAAAGCAGGTGAAATATAGATGATGCAAATAAGATAAACTGGAATTTCTGCAGCCCTCTTGCTATAAACTCAGTATCAGACCCACAAGTCTGGTCCTTCTACAATGTAACATCTTGTCTGTCCCCTCATCTTTCTGTCTCTCATCCATCTGCCTGCCTACCTAACTGGGGAGTGTGGAAGATTCAACTGCTCTGCTTGCTCTCCCACAGAAGCCCAGACTCAGGAGAGACACTGAGCTTGTAATGCAAACTGGAAGAATATAGCAGTTACATTTTGGGTCCAAAAGTTATTCAAACCCCTCACCTTCAAAGCTCTCAGATGGACCATGCAGAAATGCTTGTAGAACTCCACAACAAGTAAATGCTGCTTTGACACATGTGACACTGCTGGCCCATCGACTGTGTGTCTGTCACACAGTTCTCCAAGGATATATGTGTGCATCTTACAATGGGCACAGATCAGGCTGGGTAGATTTATACCATGTGAGAGCTGTTGTGAAAATGGTGCATTCTATGAAAATTCTACTATGATCTTAGTGACTATGATCAGAAAGCCATGATTTTTTTTCTTGGATGGAATCTAAGCAATAAAGAAAGATGCAATATGAACAGATTTATCAGTTTTGACTCTGCAATTTAATATATGGTTAATATTAAGCAGTTCACAGTGAAGAATTTGCAGTTTTGTGAACCTTCAAGTCTTCATCAGAAAATTGCTAGTAGCTCTAAACTGCAGTACAGATCAGTCTAACAATCCAATTAGGTAATGATCTTTGCTCCTAAATACTCTTACCTCTTCAGATCAGTGTTTTGAAAGAATACATAAATAACAGCTCTTTTTATTTTAATTTTAAACTCATGTTTTGGCATCATATTATTCTGTTTATGCATTACTGAAAGTCCATGAGTTCCTTTGAGTTCTATTTCCCTCATAGGAAAATAAGAAAAAAAATTACATTTAAGGTTGTTAAATTTATTAAACAAGATTATATAGTACACATGTGTTTAAAATAGTATGTTTAAAATAATAATATTATTTTTAGCACTTTATATATAATAACACCCAAAGTTTCAATATATTAAAAAAGAATGTACATTTTTTAGTGGCTCAAGATATAAAAATATTTCCCATCATCAGAAAGAAGCTCATAATTTCCCATGTATCATCCAGGAAACTTGTGACTATAATGATACTTCTAAATTTTGGCTAACACTAACAACTAAAAATCTTGGAAAATTGTGTCACTTACATTGTAAATTACTGGAGAAAGAATCTCCAGCTAATTTCTCGTGTTCCTTTGTCCCTTGACAGCAGCTCCTCTCCTGCATTGCCTACATGGACGCAGACAGGGTGATGGGCCTCAGCTAAGGGTGAGCTCCATTCCTCTCCCTTCCAAAGCACTCACTGGACTTCCTGCTAGTCAGAAAAAGTGTGAGAAACCACAAAAATGTCTCAAATCCCTCAGATATAGCTCTAAAGATTTACTTGGAAAGGAAGAGAACCACAGCATGAGGACAATGTTCTAAAACTTTTCAAGCCAAAACTTGTCTGTAGAAAGGACTGACTGGGAAGGGTTTTTAATGTTCCCTCTCAAATTTCCTCTGAGGGAAAAGAAACTCTAATCTAGCCTGTGGCTTCAGGAAACCCAAGAGTTTCCTTAGACTGTAATAAGCTTCCAGAAATATTTCTGAGCTCTACATGTCTGTATTGCAAAGTGGTGTCTATGACTGTGTGAGTTGTGTCTGTGTTAAACTGCAATCATTAATTCTGCTTCTCTGAAAATGTAGAAGGTTCTCAAGAGGAAGCATGGTAACTGTGCCCAACAGAAGGAGCCCTGCTGAACTCTGCCTCATAGCGGCTTCTTGGTAGCCCTTTTACACTCTCCGCCTTTGTGAATAGCTTATGAACACCCCCAAAGGGTTGGTGCAACACTGCCAAGTACCTTGGGAAGCCTTTCTGGGTCCACTCCAGTTTGCACCCAACTTCTATCACCAATGTGACCTTGAGCAGGCTGCTTCATTTCCCTGCAATTCAGCTTTCTCGATTGTAGAACAGGTCTTATATATTTGCAATCTAAACTCTTAAAGGGATATTGAGGAGATGGATGAAACACAATGTTTCCAAGAAGGTGGAGGTCTTGAGTGAAATGTGCTGAAATGGAGCTCAAAGGAAAGTCCTGCTCAGCCTTCAGCAGAGCCTGGGGTGAACAGCTGATATATGAATATCAATCTACCCAGCTCCAAAAAGCTCTGTCCACTGAGGCAATTCAACTGGAAGCAGGGGGTCTCCATAACTCACACCGTGGTCTGTGCTGTTCACTTAAAATCCATCCTGTAGTTAAAGAGAAGTGGACTATTCTCCTAGTCTTCTATGCTGCATCCTTCTGCCATGTATGCTCTTGATTTTAAAATACCAAATCTCCTTTTTCCTGTTACTATATACTTTTGGCACCATTTTTTGCTGTAACTGTCTCCTGGTGTTAAGGGGAAAAGATGAAATACTGTTAAGTATATGCGGCTTTAATGCCATTTAAATGTGTAAACTCAAAAGCAAAAATGAGGAAAGTCATCAGGATTAAAAAGTATTAAAGGTCAATGCTATTTCACTCACATTATATTAGTTTGATCCTTCGAAGAAACTTTGATAACAATCAAGAGATCAAGTTAGGAAGTTATGTTAATGCTAATGCCTCTTTATAGGCTTTTAGGATAAAAGAATATTCATTAGTTTCCTCTTTTAAGAGCATCCTGACAAAGACCTATTTGAAATATCCTCTTTAATCAGAAATAATAATGGTGCCCAACTTTTTCTTTAGTGTGCACCTCTGCCTTCTTCTTGCCTGCTCATGCCCTAATACAGAACACAAACATGCCCATGGAAACAGTGATTAGCTAAGATCAGATCACTGAATTGAATAGATAAGTTTATAACTGAACAAATAAACTTCATGTCAAGATGCAGCTACTGGTAGATGCATCAGTACACCTCAGAATCCCTCTTGAATCCCAGCACTCAAACCAAAATAGAAGGCTCGCTATGAGTTTGAGATCAGCCCGAGCTACGTAGTTAGTGTATTCAAAGCCAGCCTAAAGTACAGAGCAGGAATCTGTGTTACAAAGCAATAAAAGATGCTGCTACCAAAAAGTACCCTGGTTAATAGGGCCACTCTTACTGGATTTCTCATTGTCCCTAAAATGTATACCCTGCTCATTTCTTCAAATAAGCAATTGAAGATTGAAAGTGTTACATGTGTAGAAATGAGGAAGGAAGCCCAAAGATGACTGGGAATGTCCACTTTCACAGAAACAGTTTCAGTGTTATGTCACCTATAAAAAGAAAGCGAATACAAACATTTCATGTGGGAAAGAGATGGCTCAAAAAGGTCCTAATAGCTTTGTTTGTCTGTAGGGACCCTCATCACTGATATGTTAGTATGGGACTGGATGACAGTGGATGTGAGCACCATAGAAGAAATTAAAGCTCTCCAGATACTGAGTTACACTGAAATATGATCTAGTCTTTTAGACTACACTTCCATGATGTTCCAAACCTTTTTTATGGCTGGTTTATCTCATGAATATTGGCATTGCAAGTAGAATTGTAAATAGCATTATTGTGCACTTATGAAGAGCTTTGTATTACATTGTTAGATCTTTTAATAATTTTGTGTATCTATCATTTTCACTTATCTTATGAAGAATCTGAGCCTTGGCTTCATGGAGTACATTCACGAGGGCACATACTCTGTTATTAGATATTAGAACCTGAATTTGGTACTAGATCTTTCTGGCCTCAAAGTCAACAGTCTTCTCACTAAATCAGACCTCAACCAGAAGAACTAAACTCTGCCCCAGGCCCATAGTGCACAGATCCAAGGAACGTTTTCAGACCCTGTTGTACAAAGCAGACCTGTTGAAGAGGAAGCTAAGAGAAGAGGACTGTGAGGAGGTGCCACCATCTATGAGAGGTCTAACTGCTTATGAAATAATCATCATGGTCTAGTGCTTCTTCGTGCCATAGCACCAGAAAGAGAAATCAGATACAAGTTCTTCAAGATGGTCCAACAAAGAGTAAAAGAGAGAAATATAAGAATATCCTTCAACCAACCAAAATAGAATGGGAAGATTGAGGACCTTACAGGATATTTCCTAATTTGTTACAATCTTGTCTCTATTTTAAAAATGGGCACATTAGAGGATAACACATTTATTCTCATAGGTTGGAAAATTATTGTAACTCACATATTAATCTAAAATGACCTCAAACCTGAATATCACTGCATATTTTTGTGCAACATACAATCTTCAACATACAAGGGTGAGGATGAAATAATTATGTGTAAACTAAGTCTCATGAGCAATAGTATTTTATTTCTGGTATTTATCAATAACCATTCATTCCTTTAATTGTAGGACTTCAGGAAATTAAAAAGTGAGGGTTTAATTAATTGAGATATAATGTATTCAATCATTTACTTACACTAAAAATATATATAGTCTATAATGAATCAGACTTTTAACTGGGAGCTAGTAGTACAGCATTGAATAACACAAAATTCTCTCCCCTTCTGAGCATTTACATGAGAAAGAACAGCAAAATTTAGGTAAATATATCATTTATAGCATAAGGGCTAAAGAGAAAACATCAAGGATAAGAGATGAAAGGTTTTTGATATGTATTTTGAAAACAATTCCAGGAGTACACACAATATTTGAAACAGTTTTTTTTCCTCTAAGCCATTGTTAAAAGTTTTATAATATTTAAGCATCTATCTTACTTTTATTGTTGCTGAGACAAAATACCTGACAAAGAAGGAAAGGTTCATTTAGCTCACTGTGTAGAGGTTTGTAGAGGTCTCTAATTGCCTTGCTACAAAGCAGGGTGGCATGGCAGAGGGGTGACCACTCATTGTGGCAGTGGAAGGGAGCAAAAGCACGAGAGAGAGAGAGAGAGAGAGAGAGAGAGAGAGAGGCCTCTTTCCATCTCTTTTAATGCATGCAGCCTCCTTGCCCTAGGATGGGTAGAGCACTCATCCTAGCACTGGATGGTGAATCAATCACAAACCTGAGATTCAGCTGCCTCCCAAAAGCCCACCCCACCCCTATAACAGCATGAGGATTTTAGGGAACATTCAAATCATAAAAGTATCAAATAGAGTTTTCAGAACAGTACTTACTGCCTTAGTCTTGGAGCTATATTACCTCTAACTAAAGTCTCCTCTAGGCTTTCTCTAACAAAGTACAAGACAAAAGTCTTGAAAGAATACAAGCGATCCCAAGTAACTTGACCTCATGCCAGTACAAAATTCAACATGATTTAAAGGAGAAGAGGAAAATCCA
>NW_004524717.1:7460689-7461248 GCF_000260255.1 Octodon degus
GACAGAGACAGAATTTAAAAGGCAATCCTTGACATTAGAAAAACAAAACAAAAGAACATAATATAAGATTAAAATGAGATTATGCACTATAGTAGAAAATATCAGTAAACTAAAAAAAAATATAATGAAGTGTGGAAAGAAGAAGATTAAAAATCAGAGTATCAGAGACTTGGGAGACTACCTAATAGGCTAACATTTGTATAATTATGCCTCAGAAGAGAGGAGGGAAGAAAAAAACATAATGGTCAAGTATTTTCCAAATTTGATGAAAAATATAAAATTGGCAATCATGGATTGAATTGCGTGTCACTCTTCCACCAACACACACAAAATCCTTGTTCTCCCAGAGCCAGAGTCTTTGCAAATGGAACCAGGTTAAGATAAGGTCCCCCATAATCCAGTGACTATGTCATTATAAAAACAGGAAGCATTGGCACAGACCTGGACCAGAAGGCGCTGTGAAGACAGAGGCAGACAGCAGAGTATGTGTCTATAAGCTAAAGAACACCAACAATCCCTGGCAGCCACCAGAAGCCACAAGCAAGGAAGGGTGCTTGCT
>NW_004524717.1:7461348-7465007 GCF_000260255.1 Octodon degus
GCAGTGTATTATTTGTTGAAACTGTACTTTCGATTTGATTTGAAACTGTCTCATTGCTATATGTTTATCAATAAAACATTGAAAAGAAAAAAAATGAACATAATATAAGATTAAAATGAGATTATGCACTATAATAGAAAATATCAGTAAACTAAAAAAAAATAAAATGAAGTGTGGAAAGAAGAAGATTAAAAATCAGAGTATCAGAGACTTGGGAGACTACCTAATAGGCTAACATTTTTATAATTATGCCTCAGAAGAGAGGAGGGAAGAGAAAACATAATGGTCAAGTATTTTCCAAATTTGATGAAAAATATAAAATTGGCTATCATGGATTGAATCGCGTGTCACTCTTCCACCAACACACACAAAATCCTTGTTCTCCCAGAGCCAGAGTCATGCAAATGGAACCAGGTTAAGATATGGTCCCCCATAATCCAGTGACTGTGTCATTATAAAAACAGGAAGAATTGGCACAGACCTGGACCAGAAGGCCCTGTGAAAACAGAGGCAGACAGCAGAGTATGTGTCTATAAGCTAAAGAACACCAACAATCCCTGGCAGCCACCAGAAGCCACAAGCAAGGAAGGGTGCTTGCTGCCCCAGCCATCAGGAGGCCCAAGTGATTCCTGAATTTGGATTCCTGGGCCTTACAACTTTCTACTGTTTTAAAGCACCCCCATTCTGTAAAGATTTTTATAGAGACTCAAAGAACTCATAGACCCAAGAACCTCAGTAAATCCCAAGAAAAACACACAATGACAGAAATTATCCTGAGAGCTGTCATAACTATTTTAAAAATAAAATTATGAGTGATGACCAGGGGACACAGGACACAGTCTAAAAATACTGCAAAATGTCAGAGTTGAAATGACATATTCAAATACATGAATAATCCAGTTTAAATTATAATTTGAAGCATAAATTGAACCTCAGCCACTGTCCCTAGCCACAGTGCTCTGCCTAAGCAGGCACTTTAGTCCACTGAGCTGGACTAAAAGAATACAGTTCTTTTATTATTGAAGTTCTTCTGGCCAGCCCTAAAAGAATAAAGCTTATGATTGTTTAGTAAATAGCTAACAATTAACTGTTTAATTAATTCATTTGGTTAATGAATTAATATTGGTTCACTAGTTCTACCAAATGTGTCACAATAATGTTAGATAATCATAATTAAGGAAAATGGGTGGGAGGTGTATCAGAAGTCGCTGCAGTCTTTTGTTCTCAGGAAATTAAATATTATTTTTAGAAAAAAATTCTAAAGCATCTAGAAAAAAAGGGCATTACATATAGGAGAAAAATAGCAGATTCTCAAGGAAGCCGTGAAGACCAGGAGTTAATGTATTACCTTTAAGCACACAGGGGAAAAACATTCAATTCTTAGCTACCTAAACTTAAAAAATAAAAAGAAATGAAGAAAAACTGAGAATAACGGAAAACAAATCACACGCCAATAGATTTACACCAAATCGCATTAACTATTTAATTTAGCAGTTTGAAAATCAGTTAGAAGATAAAACTGTCAATTTTGATAAAACCAAGACTCAGAATGTGCTGCTTAAAGTGTACTTTCAACTTAAAAATACGGATCAGGTTCAAAATAAGAATGGAGATCCGCAACGCAAATGCTACTCAAAACAAAGATGAAGCAGCTATATTAACATCGGAAAAAGTAGACGTCAGGGATAAGAACAACAGCAGACATAAAAGGGATATGCATAATGAAAGAAGAACAAGTTATTAAGAGGACCCGACAATTCTTGACACACATAAAGATAGAAAATTTAAAGTTATAGGCAAACTCACAATTACTGTTAACAATTTTAATACTCTCACAGAACTGATACAAGGAAGCATACAGTCACTTTAGAAAACTTCCAACAACTCCTAAACACCATGACTTAATAACAGTGGAGCACCTTATCCACAGCAGGATGCACATGGAATGGTCTGCAAAGTAGAGTGTCTTATGATACATAAAATACGATGCAGGGGCCAGGGAAATAGCTCAGTAGAATAAGCGCTTGCCTGGCAAGCACAGGGTCCTGAGTTCAATCCCCAGTACTAAATAAATAAATAAATAAATAAATAGAATGTGGTTCGATAAGCTGATGAGAACTTCAATTATACAATGTATCCTGTCTCCTTACAATGAAGTTAAACTAGAAATCAACAATCACAAGATATCGAGATAGCCATTCTTTCTGGGGTGAGATGGTATCTCAGTGTTGTTTTAATTTGTATTTCTTGGATGGCTAGTGATGTGGGGCATTTTTTCATATATTTATTCACTTCTCTTTATACAATGGAGTATTACTCAGCTATAAAGAATGATAAACTCAAAGCTTTTATATTTAAGTGGATGACACTAGAAGATATACTCATAAGTGAAATCAACCAGACCCACATGTATAAATATTATATAGTCTCCCTAGTGTAAGAACTTAAAAGAAGAAATAAAAATAGAAAGGTATAACACAATTAAAAGGAAAGTGAGAACTTGAGGATTAGACAATGAAGAAAGGGCAAGAAAAAAAAGCTAGGAAACATGACAGGGGCAAAACCATACATTTATATGCACAAGATGGCTAAGGCAATGGTCTTGAGAATCATCAGCAGGTTTCTGAAACTAGCACCTAATTTGTAGGATTCTTGCCCTGACTAACTGTATATGCTGATACCTGTGAACTAAGCAACTGCATTGAAGATAACAATGTGTAATACTAGGGTCATGCTTGGAATGCCTGTCATTCTGGTCTTCTAAATACATACTGCTTGTCATGTCATACCAATTACTGCCATACTGTCTCTCCAGTAAATGTTTGTTTTTTTTTTAAAGGTAATAAATGAAAACAAGAGACAAGAAAAATAAAGATATCTGGAAAAAAACCAAAAATATTTTGAAGCTAAATGGCGTATTTCTACATAATTCATAAAATTTAAAAGGATTTTGAACTGAATGAAAATGAAAGTACACTACATCCCAGTGTGTAGGGTGTAAAGTATTCTGAAAGGGATGTTTATTGCTCTAAATGGTTTTATTAAGAAACAAGAAAGTATCAAATCAATGCTGTAAGCTTGTAACTGTAGAAAATTGGAAAAGATAAGCTAATTAAACCCAAAAGAAGCAAACAGAAAGGAATAATGAGGGGTAGAAATTGGTTAAATAGGGAAATACCAGTTGAATGACACATTAAGCCATCCACAGCTCTGCCCACTGGGAGGATTTCAGTCCTCTTTATCTCGGAGGGCCACCTGTGAGTGTGGCTGTCATGCAATAGCTTGCCAAACCACTGAGAAGCAAACGACCATTTTCCTTCTCCTTTCACTAAACATGCAACCCTTCCCAGTGTAGGCATAGATAGGAGCTACCAGCGAGGCAGTATTAGTAAACCTGGTGTCGCACATGGGGCTGAGGACCACCTGATTATCTGGTTACTTGGGCCCTCCAGCCCTGCTCCTGCCTGTTCTCAGCTACACCAATCTGTCTTACAAAGGATTCTGTTGGGAATGCTTAATACTGTGCTTTTGTGGGTCTGATATAAGCCAGCCCATAATGAGCAGTTTAGCCACATTCACAGTTGATGTCCCACAGTCAGATTCTCTATTTTCTTCCACAGTTCTATTTCACATTAAGAACTGTTTTTTTGTATTACATG
>NW_004524717.1:7465242-7467871 GCF_000260255.1 Octodon degus
CAGAGCTTGGACCTGCTGCTGATCCCTTTCCTACTCTGGGTTCTACTCAGAACTGGCAGTTTCTGCTGTCCCTCAGTATGTGAATCAAAGCCATGCTTCAGTGTAAGCTACTAGGCCTCTAGAACCAGAGGAGGCTCCACCTTCCTTCTTATAAATATGAAATGTATGACATAATAATTTACACTCCACCATGAAGCTTGGTGTGCTGTTGGTAACTTGGTACATGCCTAAACTTCACTCTGTTGTTCACATGAGGTTTTTCTTTTCTTTCTTTTCTTTTCTTCTCTTTTCTTTTAACTGAAATTCCCTTGTTTGGTGGCTAGGACAGGAATTAGAGGCCCTAAGACCAGGAATGCACATTCCCTTTACTTGGGAGTACTAGGCCTTAATAAACACGAATAAACTATTTCTGCAGTACCAGAATTTCAAACTCTTCAAGTGCATTGACCTAAATGTCCTATTCAAAGCCCCTTGGCCCAGCCTATTCTCTCAGAGGATTCTGATTTTGGTATCTTGCTGGGCTTGGAAGTTTGGTTTTCTCTGGTTCTCTGCTGTTCATAATTGCATAATAGGACACTCTATCATCTCCAGCCTCCAGTTTCAGTAGAGTCTTCATATGTTACCCTGGAGACTTTCTAAACTGTTCACATTTTGCCATAAATTGATGACAAATTGCTACACTCTTTTCATCCTCTTTTTTCTTTGCACAAATTGCACCCAGCAGCAGTGGTTCAATTCCTCAATTCCATTGCTCTTTTAATTTTCATTTTCCCAGAGCTTCTCTTATACCTTGAGTCCAAATGTGCATAGTATTCTACCCATCTCACTTCAACACAAATCAAAACTTTGATATTTGCTCTAATTCTTAATGTCAGGGATCCAGGACTCCAAATCTGACTAGTGATGTGTTCTCACTGCCAGTCAGCTGTAAGTGATCATTTTCCCAATGCTCATTTTAGAATCTGTTCTTTAGATTGATCCTCCTACCAATTCTCTAAACTAGGATTCTGCATTACAAATTATCAGAGACTAAGACTGGGATTTAGGACACGTGCACTCAAAAAAGAATAACACCTATAAGGACATGAAGATTGGGCAAAGGGAGGAATTGAAGCATCCCAGGGTCACAAGAGTGACTCAACCAGGTCCAGGGGCAGCCCAGAGCTGGGCTTATTGCCAAATATCTCCCCAAATGAGGCAAAGGGGGAGGATCTATCCATCAGCACAGTAACTGGTCATCAAAATGCTCTATTTCCTAGGATAAGCATAACCTTTGAGAGGCAAGGTTATGCGCTCCACAGAAGCAACCTAGCTGCCAACAGGGACCAGAAGCTGTTAAAATAGATGTTGTAGTCCTGCCGAAGAGATACAGGCTGGCTGGAAAGTTGCCTGTCCCAACATCCAAACACCTTGAAATGCCAGAAACCCAGAAAACCCTAGTAATAAGGACTCAATCTGTAGGGAAAAGTGCCTTCCAAAACAGAGCAACTAAACTTGAACCCACCAAACTGATGTGTGTGGGTAAATCAAGTATTTAAGCAGCAGAGTTAAATCGTCCAGTTCATTCGGATGTGGAGAGCAATTAAATACAAATCAGGAATGCAGACCAATAGGGAAGTCCTTGATTCCCTGCTGGTACTATTCGGCAGGATCCAAAGGTGTTTTTCTCCAGCCACTGTCACTCCCTGAATGTAGTCTGAGTTTCTCTGCATGCCTTAGAATGATGTGAAAAATGAGACCACATGAACATAATAAAGTCTGTTTTTCAGTTTCACTCTGCTTCTTTTTTATTTGTTTTATTTGGCTTCAGTTTTGTCCGTCAGCCCCCAAAATAGTAAGTTGAGCAATTACTTCTGAAAGATTCCTTTAGGATCTTCTTACTTCAACTAACTACATTCTTACTACTTCCTTCTCCTTTCTTCACTTTCTACTCCTTTTTAGTGTGCCTATGGCTCAGTTCCACAAATATTTCAGAAACAAACTGTGAAGTATCTTATCTCTGCTTCTGAAGCCCACAGTTGTTGGGCTTTTGATGTTTACTTGACCTCCTTAGGTACTAGGATTCCATAAATCACAGATGGAAGTCTGTCCCCTGAAAGTTTTCAGATTTTCTCCTGATGTTCCCTGCAGAAGTGCAAACATGATTGACCCCTTCTCTGTCTCCTCATGTAACTAGAATGAATATGGTATTGCCTTTGGCTCTGCATCTCAGTGAGCACATTATTTTTCCTTTCCCTTCTGCCCATGTCCTTCTTGACCAATAAGATGCCACTCATGGAAAATTGGACAGGAATAAACTCTGAGATCAGTTCAGTGTCTTTTTCCATCTTTTTCTACATCAACATGATAAGCAGCATATCAGCCTCCACAACGGTTTGGGTCTTAAATGTCTCCCAAAGGCTCATGTGCTAAAGACTTACTCTCCAAAGTAGCACATTTAAGAAGTGGGGCCTTGTGGAAGGTTTTAGGTGATTTGCCCTCAGGGGAGACTATGATACCCTAGATCCCTGCTCTCTGTTTCTTTTGCTGCCTGACTGGGAGGTGAATAGTCCTATTGTACAAAGTGCTACTGTCTTCAATCATTATCCTACCATAGGCCCTTTATAAAACAGCAGGGACAAGCACTTAT
>NW_004524717.1:7468721-7470183 GCF_000260255.1 Octodon degus
GCCGAGTTCTTGATTTTATCCCCAAAAGACTCATTTTATACTTATAAATTCCAGGACTACAATATATCTGCTTATGTTATAAGCTACAAAAATTTCAATAAATTGTTATAGCTCAGTAATACATTCTGACTCCAGTTATTTCATTTTCTTTTCAACAATTCCTTACTCAAATTAAATTACAAAAATGGATCTGGTAGGTCCACTCCACTAGCTGTCTATGTATCTAGACATGATGATTCACCTAATCTGTCAGGCAAATAGATTCTCAATTTATAACATTTTTGTTTGTTTATCAACACACATTACTATTACTTTTAGATAAGGGATGTGGGCAGAACCTGAAAGATGCATTGGTCAAACTATTTTAGGTACAATTCTAAATGAAATAATATTTGAAGATAAACTTTGGAAAGTTTAAGTATATAATTGTGTGCATTTTTGGCACTCTATGCGTGCTATTGTAAACTAGAAGTAAAAAGACAAGCCAGTGACTGGATATACATAGAAGAGGAATTCATTTCTCCAAAATATGCTGTCCTACGAATTTGTGGTCTTTGGTATTAGTTATGTCAGGACTGCAGCATCCTTTAGATCAAATATTGCAATTGACTTGTTAAGTTAAGGTGGATTTCTGGTGAGCTTACAAAATGGCTGTGGATGTAAAGTCCTAAATTTCAATACATCAATACTTGATGGAAGATACCTGTTCCATGTTATGCCTAAGATGTTTGATATTTAGACAGATAGTTAGGGTAAACCAAACTGTATATGTTGCAGGGTAATAATAAGCTTCGCCTTCGGAGGGTTAACAACCTGAGTTTGCAAATCAAAAATTGGAGAAAAGGAAGGGCTTCAAGGTCCTCCAACATTTTGGCCCTATCCTTTCAAGGTCACTGAAGACTGAGGACATAGGAGAACCTGTACTATAACATCATGTGACTAAGTTGTGCCCCAAATTTTCTGATCAAGGAGATTATAGAGCCACAGAGGAATGTGATCAATGATGTATAGCGTGCCCAAGGAGAGTCACATGGAGAGAAAACTTTCTCTCAGGCTTTTACAGAGAGCAAATTGGTCAAGCATTGGCCGTGACTCATCCACATGGCTGACACTGACAAAGGATCTACAAAGTTCAGTACAGGGTTACAGGATAAATCCTGAGGGCACTTGACTGATCTTATCAGATACAAAAGTTACATTTCTTGTTATATAGGTCTTACTTTATTTTGGTCCTAACCATCCAGCAGAAAAGTATAAAAACAAGGTATAGAAAGTAAAGCCATATTAATATGCTGAGCTGTAAAAGGCTCCAGTCAACAACTTCTGCAGACAACTCCCTACTATTGTGGAGTACTGGACTGTGTTGGATTGTTTTGCTGAATTCAAGCACCTATAATATTTAGATGCCAATAGAATACCCATTTCTGACAGGACTGAATTGGAGAGGGGGGATACAGAGGAC
>NW_004524717.1:7471398-7472016 GCF_000260255.1 Octodon degus
TCATTTAATTTTGTTTTCAGACTTGGTTCCTGACTTTGCCTTTTCTCAGTACTGCTACTCTGTGTAGCCTATGAGAGAAAATGGTCTTTACCAATTACTTATCTTTTAGTATTAGGGAAGGTTCATACTTTAATAGTTAATCTCCAACTCTCTGTAAATCATCTGATTGATATAAGACAATCCAACTAGAGTTCTTCCTGTTCTGACAAAGTTCCTAGAATAAATCCCAAGGATAGTAGTTAGTCTTTTTATTTTACTTGTCATCATTGGTTTATCAGATTTTTTTCTGGTCTTTAAGAAACTCAGGCCAAGTTCCGGGAGCCCCCAGACCCAGTCCTAGCCCAGGTGCGGCACAGCTCAGGCCTGCCATACACGCCTGAGGTGTAATCCTGCAGCTGCAACCTCTGCGGGGAGAGTGTAGAGAATAGATCCAACCAGCTAGTCCAGGAGCAGAACATCTCGCCAGAGGGACACAACAGGTTCACCCTTAAGGGCAGCAGCGGAAAGAATTGAGCACAGCAGACAGACCCAAGCCAGACGCAGCTAGATAAGTCCTAACTTTGTAGAGCTGCACCTGAACTTCAGTACGTGCGAAGGGTATAACTACAGCAAAGATCT
>NW_004524718.1:0-447 GCF_000260255.1 Octodon degus
TCATGAACAAAAACCAAACTGCATGAGGAGTTCTTCAAAGTGTGAACAACAGGGATCTCATCTTATTGAGAAGTTTCTGCATTTCAAAAAATGAATCATAAACAGAGTGAAAACACAGCACACAAATTAGTAACAAATTTTAACCATCATTCACTTAAACAAACGTAATTTATCTAGAATATATAGAGAACTAAAAAAATTAGTCCCCCAAAATTTAAAGACTCTGAGGTGAATACACACTTCTCAGAGGAAGAAACATAACTGGTAAGTAAATAGTTCCACAGCATGGCCATTTGAAAAATGCAAATTAAAACAACATTGAGATACCATCTCATCCCAGAAAGAGTGGCTGTCTAGAGAGATGAACTATTAACAAATTCTGGAGAGACTGTGGAAAAAATGAACCTTTCTTTACTGTTGGTGGGAAAGCAGTGTGGAGACTCCTCA
>NW_004524718.1:4037-8542 GCF_000260255.1 Octodon degus
AAAAAAAAAAAGAAGTAGAACTATCAGGTCACCATAGATTTTCTTCTTTGTTCTCTTGCAGACCTTTTGTACTGTATATTTGATCTTAAATTAATCTTTTTTTCTGTGTTTTAGGGAAGAGTCTAGAGAGTGTTTAGGGTTTCACTACCTGACCAGACTCACAGTGATTCTCCTGTTTACATCTTCCCAAGTGCTGGGATTACAGGCACGCCACCACACCCAGTCTCTAGATCTTAAATTAATTTTGTATTGACTCTTGTGAAAGCTATCAGGTCTGTGTCTAGGAGATTTTCTCTTTGCACATGAATTTTCAAAAGTTATAGTACCAGGTGCTTAAATGATAACTCTTTCTCCAATAATTTGCTTCTGTCCATCTGATAAAATTAGTTGACTCTATTTCTGAAAGGTTTTTCTTATATATTTTAATAGTGCCATCTAGAAATGTGCCTGTGTTTCTTCAATGCCATGTTTTTTTGCAATAGTTCAGTCATAGAAACTTTTAAAATTGAGTAACGTAAGTATCATTACTTTTTATTACAGTTAAATTTTGATATTTTTCATCTAACAAAAAAGTCTTTATTTTACTTACTTATTTTAATATAGTCTTCCCTAAGGTTAGTAGACTGACTCTATTTTGTTCTTCTTCATAGAGTTAAAGTTGTATTATACTCATAATTTTTGTACCTACTGAAAAATTATTTTACTTTATGAAATATTAACTGACTTTTCTAATTTCATTAGAAACATAGCTACCACAATGTGCCTTAGAAATATTTAGTTAATACTCAAATATCCTTAATTGGAAGCATATTTTACTTTAGACAAAGTTGTAACATTGTTCAAGGAGTAATATTATGAATATCTTAAGTTACAAAATGAACTATTTAATGGCCCTATTTTTGTCATTCATTTTTATAAGAAGAATGAATCAAACATGTTAAAAATACAGTGGTAGAAGGAAAATTCAGGGTGAACAAAAAAATTAATACCTTGAATTAGTGTAGCCAATATCATCTTGCAGTTACTTATTGCTTTAGAAAAGCATAGATTAATTAATTTAGAGTAAAGACCACAAAACCATCTAGAATAAGATTCACCTTCCCTTCCATTATTTACAAATTTATAGTTCTGCTTTGCAGCAGAGAAAATACAAAAGGAGCTCTCTGGGTCTTGGGATCATTACTATAAAACAATTTTGACTTGCTATAGTTCATTTTTGTTATTTAATTATTAGATCATGTGGAGGCATCCAATTTTCATTCTCTCCATTTTATAACATCACAAATAAATTTAGTGTGCATATTAGAAAGAAAAAAATATTAGATAATTGTGTGGCAAAAAATGGAAACAGGAAATTGGTTTTTGCTGACCTCACTTGTAGGTTATCACTGAACTCACTTTAGAGTCTGCAAAGTAAAAATACAATGCTGCCAGAAAGAATACCAATCATAGGTGTCAGCAAGTGACATGCATTGATTGATGCATTCTCTTGTACGAAATTTGTGAGCACAGTTGTATGTTGGGTAAATTAATGTTCTTTACTTTTCCAAAAGTAGATGGTACATTACAGTCTTCTTTGTTCCAATATATCATAAACTTTGGTTTACAAGATATTTGACTTTTGTGCTTCTATCTATGAGAAAAGTATTTTTTTAATTTAAACGTACTTGCTATCAAGAGACTACCTCTGTAGACAAAAGTAAATTAATTGCTACAGAGATTAGTAATTGATTGTGCCTAAAACCACCAAATTAAAGAGAGCCTTCATCTTTATTTCAGGCCCCAAACTTCACTTTTGTGCTTAACCTAATAAAACTAGCTTTTAATACTTTTTCAATGAGAAATTTGCAGTTCACATTGCCATCATCAAACAAATCATCAAGAGCAAAAGTGTGTAAAATTCCAAAGTCACCTTCAAAAACTATTTGTTGAATAAATGAACTTTGTGGATGCATAATGGCCCACACATCAAAACTTCAGTTATATTTGAACTCAAACTTTCAACTCATTTTCTTTTACAGTTAACAGATAGTGTACCAGTGCCTTCCGGATATTATGTCAGTGTTTATCATCATAACAAATCACTTTTTAAATTTTTATTTACTTTTTACTTGGACAGAAATCCTTTAATTTTCGTTTTCTCACATTAAAAAATGAAACACACTATACAGATGGTTTCCGTAGCAGATTACACCTGGGCCGGTTCAGACTTATCTCGTAGTGTGGCCGCCTCGCAGGCTCCGCTGCTGCCGCCAGCCTGGACCAGGTGGCCAACCTCCTGATGCGGAGGCAGTAGAATGCAGCCCTCTGCGGAGGGTCAGCCCCTCTGTTCTTAAATTAGGTTAAATGGCGTTGATGTCCAGATGTAGACTTGAAATGCATCCGTCCTGAGCAGTTCTGCTGGCAGGCTGAGGCCAGCGGTGGCTCCTGGTCTCAGAGTTAAAAAGAGAGGTCCATGTGTGGCAGGCAGTGGCTGCTATAACAAGTAGTCCCCGCTGTCCTGCCGACCCACCTGCCTACCAGGCCATGCTCAGACCCTCCACAGGGGTTAGGCCAAGTAGCTGTAGCTGTCCTCACCGTCCATGCATTCCAAATTCTCTTTCTCGATTAGAATATCGATGCATTTCTTGGTCACTGGCACTTGGGGCTTGCACCTGGAGGACAACTGCGTGAGGGGAGCTGCTGATGCTTCAAGAACTTCCTCATCTTCATGATGCGCACGTTGTCCACCTGGATCAGGAGTTCGAGGTCCTCCTCGATGTGCTTGTGCGTGGTTTCCTGCTCCTGCTTCTGCTCCGTTTTCATTGGCACGTTGATATTAACACGTAACTTCTTATTTTTATGCCCGAGATACAATTTTACTAAAGTGTCTGGTTTCAATTCCACCTCATCAACATCTGCATTTTCATTTTCCAAGACCAATATTTTCAATTTAAATAAAATTTGTAGGGCTTGTGCCAAAATGCCCATCTTGATCTGCATGCTGCCCATCAGCAGCTGCACAGTGTAGGCGTCCTCTGAGTTGTACTGCAGCACGATGGCCATCTGGAAGGTGGATGCCTGCAAAGTGTATCTGTTTTTGAAGCAGTTAGTGACCAGCTCTCCTTTGGACAGCTGATACAGCCAGGTCAGTCTCCTGCCACTGTGACGACTGTCATAGAAAGCTGTGAATCGCTGATAAACTGCGCTCCAGCTCAGATGGCAAGGCAAACAAGCATGACTGCTGGAAGGGCCCCAAACCGGAGCTCAGGACCTGGATACTAAAATCCAAGTCCTGGGCCTCCGAGTTCGTCAGGTCCTTCTTGAACTCCTCATTTGAATCTTTGCTTACACTGATGTACTGGAACATATGCTGGGGCTTGGATGTGTACTCGAAACCACAAGCTTGCTTCAGCTTGGAGATCATGCTGGCCTCGGCATCATTGCTCATGCTGTTCTGGTGCACCAGCCTCTTGGCCAACATCTTCTCATAGAACTTCTGGAACACGTCTTTGTCCTTGATGTACTTGAAGACAACCATCACTTGGTTGGGTGTGTCTTCCAGCTCTGCTTCTTCTGGGTTCTTGGAACTTTTCTCCAACAAGCAATCACAGTACCAAGCCAGCAACTCAGGAGATTTACTGGATGACTGGACCATCTTGGTAACTGCATTGTTGTTGATGAAGCGACCACATGCCTTATCCAGTGCAGCCACAAAGCCAGCATCATTGCTGAAGGCCAACATCATCAGAGCATTGTACTTTTTATGAATGTCCAGCACTGTCTGCACATACATTTTGGGGCTGTTCAGAGCAGCCTTGCTGCACTTGTCAATTGCCTCCAGACCCTGATTATGAAGGTGCATCTCCAGCAGCTTTTTCAGTTCTCCCAGGTCATCCTGGATTCAAGACACAAGATAAAACATGCGCCCCAAATCTTCATTCTTGTCAGCATCCAACAGGTTCTGGAATTCCATGTGGACGATTTCCAGGTGCTTCTCAATGAGGACCTGCCGCCCTTCTGTGCCAGCACATGCTGCGTGCTCTGGCACAGGTAAACCTGCACTCTCTGCTGCTCCTCCAGCAGATGCACCTCTGCCTTTTACATATATTCAGTAACTGGGTTCTGCTTCAAGAATTAAGTACTCTCTTTGATATAAAATCCCTGTGTCAGCCAAAACTTGAGATTCAAAGGATTCTTAATACACCGTTAGTGTAGGGCCCTTTGCAAATGCATAGTCTTCATGCAGCCCCAATTCCACATAAAACTACAACTCCACTAATCAGCTTTGTATTGATGGTCTCACCACATCTTTCCTTTTTGATCAGTTTTAAAAACCACATTTGTTACTTGTTTATTCAATGGCCTGAATAAAAAATCTCTCCAGGTTATCAATGCAAGTGAATAGATTTCATATATTCCTTTTCTTCCTTCATGACATTCACGGTGAACCCAATGTCTATTGAGGTAGGCACAAATTCCATTCAGCACTTTGCTTGAAAATTGGTAATCTTCCCACTGCTGAG
>NW_004524718.1:15272-16300 GCF_000260255.1 Octodon degus
AAAACAAACAAAAAATGCAACAAATTTTCTCCTATGAAACATCCAGGAAAAAATGAAATTTTGCCAAAATCTTGATTTTAGCTCAGTGGAACCTGTTGTGGTGTGATCTGCACAATGACAAGATGCTTAAATTTTTCTTGCTATAATTAACTCTATGTTAATTTTTTTATCACAGCAATGGGAAAGAAATGTCTATCATGCATCCCTCAGTAAGTTTCTAGTAAAATAAAACTTTTTCCAGGAGAACTCTTCTCTGAACCAGCTCTTAGATCCTTAGCATGTCCTACTCCACAACTTCCTTCTTACTATGTTGTAATAGTGTCATAGACACTTTGCAGTTGCTGATAAAAACTGTTCACTACTTGCATATGAAGAGAGGAGAGCATACTTTCTAGCACAGTTGATTTCATTTTCAGTTGATTCAGTTCATGGTTGGCCAACTGCAAAGCAGAAACAGCATAGCAAAATGGGGCAGAATAGTACCACAGCCGACAACATCTGCTCATTGTCCAAGGTGTTGTTGAAAAATTCAAGTCCCAAGTCACTTCTGAGGCAATGCATACTAATTGTGGCTCCTTTCAAAAATTGAAAAGAAAGTTAAATACTTCCAGCAAGCAGTGCCACAGGGTAAACATTTCAATTACTAAATATAGGGATAGAGACATACACAGACCTAAATTGAATTAAAGTAAGATTAAAAGCCAGCAGGGCAAACATTAAATCTTTTAACCATAAGCCCAGCACTGAGGAAAAGCAATGGAGTAATGTGAGCACCAAAGGGCTTCATCTTCCCTACCACCCAGCTCTGACCTGGCACCCACATGGCCTTCCCCTTGCGCTGGCTTCACCTACTTCCTACCAGCTTTCCTTGGCAGACATTCCCTGTTCTTGGAATCCTTACTTCCTGGAGTTTCTAATTATCTTTACCATCACTCTTGTAGCTTCATGTGCTGTCTTTAAGTGTATTTATGAGAGGGACTCTATCAAATAATTTCTCCTAGCCTCTCAGGTCTTCTTCTAAAATCTAG
>NW_004524718.1:18781-20052 GCF_000260255.1 Octodon degus
GGTTATATATCCTTAGACAACCTCCAATAATGGCCAGAATTTATAATGTGGGCTCATACCATAGGGCAAAAAATAGGCAAAGTTTTCACTATAGCCGCTTTAAAAAAGAGCTTGACTTATTTAATAAAATCAAACATACATGGGCCAGAGATATAACTCAGTGGCATAAGGATCTGCCTGGCAAGAGCAAAGTCCTGAGTCCAACCCCTGTTTTTAAAAAAAAAAAAATCTTATTACAGAGTTTGAAATTCTACCGCTGAATGTTTATCTGAGAAAGCTAAATAATTACATCCATTAAAGTACATATTTAACTGTATTTATGTCTGTATTGTTTAGTAATCCCTAGAGAATTAGCACTCTCGTGCTGCTGCACTACTTGTCATACTTCTTGGCTATCTGCCTGTCAGCTCAGTTGTTTGAGTTCTCTACCACAAGACACCACCTGTTCTATAAATCTAATTCATTCTTGATTACACAGAATCACAGGATTCCAAAAGTAAAATAAAAAACAGAAAGCAGGAGCGTTTGTGTTGTGTCCAAAACTGAATAGATAGTGTCTCTGATTACTCTACACTTACCAAGCCAAGACCAGATGAGAGTGAACAGTGAAGTTAACAATACTTTCTGATTGAGGAACTAGAAACATTTGTGACTATAGTTGGTAGTCAAACATAACCAATGATCATGAAGTATTGAATAAATTTAATCATACAAATAATAATATCCAAAATTACGCTTTTAGATATAAAGATGTAAATTCTCATGACTGTCCATCTCCTATCTGTTTTTTGACCCAATGACTTATCTTAATTACATGATTATGTAATATTTCCAGTCCATAGAAAGATACACATATACAGATACGTAAAATTATGTAGTCATTTTCCTTCCTTTAAATGATGAAATACCAAAATGCAGCAACTTAGGGTATAAGTATATTTACATTCAAAATAATATTTTCCCTGTTGTACAAATGTTCTACTCTAAAAGAGTTTCAGATGAGTTACTTCTATGTAGTAATATTTACCTGGGAGAAAAAGAAAATAATTTAAGTAATGTTGATGATTGCACATTTTTGTTCATATTTTAAGAACATTGAATTTATACACATTAGAAGGAAATTAAAAGGCATGTGCATTATGTTGAGTTAAAAATATGTGCTACATATTTAAATGTTTAATGTTTCAGATTGCAGACAATGAATATTTTTAAATGCAGTCTTCATGCCTGCGGATTGAAAGTTCTTGCCAACTAGTCATCACACACTACAC
>NW_004524718.1:21237-23088 GCF_000260255.1 Octodon degus
CTCACACAAAACTCATCAATTTCTAAATCAGTTAATTAACAAGATGCACCAAGGGTCTGGTGCCACATATTATTCCATACAATGCACACTTCAAAATCAAGGAAACAGATTCATTTCAGTTGTTAAATTTGGTGACATGTAAATATAAACATATTTTCCCAATAATAGACTAAATATTGTTGACAGGCAAGGAACTTCCTCCATACAGAAAAGTATCAACTTAGGAACATGAAATCATTGCTTACTATGTACATGATATCCAATCTTAATGTGATATTCACATACTTTGTATATGATTGAATTTTATTACTTTGTGTTTTGTAACTCTCATTTAATCATTCTTTTCTTGTTAATTGCTGTATTACCTGGCTATAGTTGATTTCTAGACTGGTTCTATTATATGCTGTGTTTTTTTAGAATTCAGTCCACATATTGTCTATATTTAGGAACAAATTTCAAGCATTTTAGTCTTAAATACTTTTGAAGAGTTTAAAAATTTAAGGCTTTATTTAAGTAAAAGAGGTCAAATACATATTGTTGACTAACTGAACATTACACAAAATATGTCATTTATGTAAACATATGATGTACAAAGCAAAAAGAATATACTAGAAATAATTTGCTTCTTCTCAAATTTTATAAGGAAGTGATTTCCAAAACCTCAAAATTCAACCTTCTGCTACTTGCTAGTGTCAACATCTGCTGTAATGTTTAATATTTCCCACGGAAGCTGAAGGTGCGATGTGTGTGAGCTCAGCTCTCGGTGTATCCCAGGATGTAGCAGGAAATTGAGTACTTCATAAATGTAGACCGGGAGGAAAAGCTGGACAAAGGAAGATGTCGAAGTTTCCATTCTATTTAAAGAGTATGTCTCTCCCGGCATTTGGGTAACAATGATCAAGGAATCTAGCCTCTTCCTCACTCTACTTGCCTCTCAGCATTACCTCCATGCTCACACTCACAAACAGAAGATGTCACAGAAGAGATGTCTTTGTTTAAAATCGTGCAGGGGCTGCAAGTGATCTAGAAGCCTGGGTCATCTCCAGCCTGTAATCCTGTCAGCTTTTCATCCCAAATGGGATCAACTGCCAACACGTTGTAACTTCTCTTTTAACACATGATATCTTTTTCTTAGGCAAAGTTAGAGGCTGGCTTATTGGTATTCTGAAAATAAAGTGTTCCATGCTTAATTAAACCATCCTAGTTGAGTTACTGTTTTGCTATCTAGTTTTTTTTTTCTGTGACAATTCGTTATTCTCAATGAGTCTCAGTCTTCTGATTTTTAAAATGCAGCAAATGGAACCTATCACAAATATTTGTTATGGATGTTAATTTATATTTGTACTTAACTTGGCACACAGAAATTCTATGATTGTAAATGCTCTACTGAATTTCTTTTATTGTACTAAATATTGAGTGTTTTCTAAAATCCTACTTCAATATCAAGCTAACTTAATTATAATACTCTTTCCTAACTGAATCATCAAAAATAGTTTAAAATTCTCAAGAGACTTTAATTTCTCACACAAGCTAAATTCAACTGTCTTATTTAACATAGCAACAATCTCAATCAATTATGATTAGAAATTACAAATATAATTAAAAATGACATGGATTTTTTTATATTTAGAAGATGTTCTTTTCTAAAGCATCTTGGTTTTCAAATGTTATTAACTAGCATTTGAAGATTCAACCACTTAAATCACTGAAACAAACTACTAAATGTTCGGTAGTGAATAGAGACATTTTTATATTTCTATATTGTGAAATATAAAGTATCAAAAGATGAAGCAATTTCTGAATTATAAAGTTTCTATTGCACTTTACTATTTGTAACAAAATCAGAAGCAA
>NW_004524718.1:23943-27295 GCF_000260255.1 Octodon degus
TAAAACAAATACTAACACCTTAGCACTATGCACTTTCTAGATTCTTTTGTCTTTCTAAATATACAACACATATTGAATTAGTTTACAGTGTTTATATTTTGAAAAATAAAAACGCTATCTTTTTTCCTGAGAAGAACACTTAAAAACCTCAGATCTGGGCTGGGCATTTTATAAGATAGACTCATTACTACCCTTGATCAGTGACTGCAGTGTACATCCTGTTTTTCCATTCCTGCAGGAAGCTGTCTGTTGCATCCTTTTGCCCCAATGTGTGGAACAAAAGCCTTGTTTCTTTCATTTATCAAACTTCAGATTAATTCTGTATATAATACAAGAAGGAACCCATGTAGCTTCAGTTGATCCAGGTTCTATTTTAGCTTATCATTTTCTGGGTAATTTCTTAAGCTTGATGTCATATTTGTGGGAGACTATTATATTAATGGGGAAGGGACAGTGTCCATTTATATGAAAGATGAGAAAACTGGTTGGTAATGGAAAGGAAGTGGTTCACTGGGTGCATATCTTGATGCATATCTTAGACACAAAGAGTTGGTGTCTAAGAAGTCTACCTTTCCTTGTCATCTTTCCTTCTCGATGTGAAGCAGATTTGTACTTACTTTGACAATGAAACTTGATCATTTTGACTCCAAATGCTAGACCATAGAGGCCACAGAATTTTTATCTTATTCAGTAAGAGCTCTCTTATAGATCTCTAAGTTGCCATACTGTGATGCTGACATCTCACACTCAGGATCTCTCTGTATGCATGATGCTGGAAGGTTCCAGCTGAACCCAGTCTATAGTTTTAAAAACTACTGAATAGTATTTCCCATGTATCTCTCCTTGTTAAACTTTGGATTTTTCTGGCAGACAGTTAAGCTCCTTATGATGATGTCAACACTTTCAAGGCTTTTTATAAATTTTATGTGGACAAGCATAAATTAGCTTTTTCCCTAGTCAAAATTTAGCCTTATATAAAATTACTTGTTTCTTGACTCTACAAAATGTCCTCATAAAATATACCACTTTTTGGTTATTCCAACTTTGAAATTCTACTCTTACATAAATCTGTTTGTTTTGTCATCTTAAAAATAGTTGCTCAGATTATCAGATATGGCAAGTAAGATTGATCAAACAATATAAATACTAACTATGCCTTTCAATGAGATAATTGAAATTAGTAGTACAATTATCTTAGCTATTGTGTGTGTGTGTGTGTGTGTGTGTGTGTGTGTGTGTCTCTCTGTGGAGAGAGATATATATATATATATATATATATATATAATTATTTTCTTCTTTCTTTTCTCCTTTCCCCCTCCCACTTTTTCTTTCCTTTTAGGCAGTCTTTTCCCTCTTGAAATTTTTTACAATTCCTTTATAATTCCTTACTTACCCATATAAATGTTAATTTTGGAACATTTAAACAAATTTAAGAAGCTAATTTACCACCTAACTTCTAAGCCTAGCTAATATTGGTGGACTTAGCATCTCCTCTTATCTCTCTGTCAAGTTAGCAAGTCATCTTGGCTCATTCACAGTCTATTTTTATATATTGAGTTATCTTAATAACGATCACCACCAGAGTCTCAGGGATGTGCATAAAGGAGAAATAGTCCTCAAACATATTAGATGATAATCATTGTAATACTTAAATGTAAAATTATTCTAATATACATTTTCTGTGTGAAATAAAATGTCAGTGAAAAAATTGAAATGAAATATATTTATATAGCATCATTAGGCATTTTACATTTTTATAAATATATTTACATAAAACCTAAGTCTAAAGTTTAAGTGTTTATGCTATATTTAATGGACAATTTAAAATGTAGAATACAGAGAACTTTTCGGTGTGTTACAAGCTCAAAGAAGGAACAGAACTTGTTAAAAAAAATTCCTCATTTCGAAAAACAAGAGTGAAAGTAGGAAAATGTTTAAAGTTTTAATTTAGTCAGTAGACAATTTAAAATTACTGCCCCCAATGCCTCTTCTTTCTCTTATAATATGGTAGCATTTTCCATCAATACATATTTGTGCTTTTCATTTTGACCTGTACTTTTCCCCCATGAGTTCAAAACTGATTGCACTGGCTCAAGTAGGGGTGAAAATTCTAACCAAAGTAGAGTCAAGTACAAAAAAAAAATAGAGTTTCAGTGTAGGGATTATAAACATGTATTTATGCTTAGTTTGCCATAAAATAATCAGTAAGCATTTATGCCTACAAAAGACAGATGAATTATTTATTAAAATTAATGCACTACTCTTGTCTTGGACTTTTTGCTACCATCTTCTTTTAATAAGTTTGATTTTTTTTTTTATTTTTGCTGCCTTATCTGTTATACTTCTATTTATAATTCCTTATTGATTTCTTAAATAGCACTCCTGTGGCTCTCAGAGGAAAGTCTAGGATTATCAAAGAAACTCTGGGGAAATTGACCCTTTAAGAAGTGAAATAGCCAAAAGCAATCTTCTATGAATACTTGCGATGGAACTGTATGTCCTTAACTCTGGACGACTTCCCATAGCGAATTTCGTGTGTCCTAATTTGGTGAATTTAGGAAACGCAGGTGCTCTATCCGGTCATGAAAGAACTACAGCAGCTGGACGGCATCTATTACCACGAAATGCACACAGACTATGATGAAAGGCAATTAGGCAGTTTACTGACAATCTACACTTTATTTTAAACCCCAGTAGCAGTTTTGCTTCTGCATGTATATTGTAAACCTCAAGCTTTAAGTTTGCCTGAACTGACTGATCTCATGTGGTACTAAAGAAATTAAATTGAGCAGCACCGACAAACTTCAAAGCTGACATGAAGTGCCACTGGAGAAAACTACCATTTGCAAATGCTGCTTCTGAAATGTGAATTTTAGCAAAATTGAATATGCAAAGACAAGCAGCGGAAATTTTCCATTATTAGCAACTAGAACGATGTCATTCATTTTTGGATTTCATACCCGGAAGATCTTTCAATGAACTAATAAAATAGTTCTCTGCTTCCAACAGCCAGTCTTTCAAAATACCATTACGCTGTAGCTGATGTTATTGCCACGCTATTATTGTGATGGTCCCCATTGCTAAGTGAGGAACTATTTTTTAACAGGCTTTGTTGATCTGGTAACTTTTCCATATACTCTCCGTAAGTCTCTGCCGTGAACGTTCACCAGGGACATAGTGTTAGCCTGTCCGTCTCGGAGCGTGTGTATCTTAGCAGTGTACACTTTGTCAGCGTCCTCAAAAGGTGAAATGTCCGTAAGAGGACAGTGTGATGCCTACGTGCAAGGGAAGCAGTGGGCACCGCCTGCCACACGCGCTCACGGAAAAGCAAAGAAGACCCCCACAGCAGGTG
>NW_004524718.1:27670-35233 GCF_000260255.1 Octodon degus
CGCCATGGGGCTCCGGAAGAAAGGCTCCAGGAACCCCCCGGTGCTGAGCCACGAATTCATCCTGCAGAACCACGCGGACATGGCGTCGTGCGTGGGCATGTTCTTCTTGCTGGGGCTGATGTTCGAGGGCACGGCCGAGGTGTCCATCGTCTTCCTGACGCTGCAGCACGGGGCCTCCGTGCCCGCGGGGGAAGGGGCGGCCGCGGGCGCGCGCACGCTGTACCACTACGGCGCCCGCGACCTGGCCACCGTGTTCTTCTACATGCTCGTGGCCATCATCGCGCACGCCACGCTGCAGGAGTACGTGCTGGACCGCATCGGCCGCAGGATGCAGTTCACCAAGGCGCGCCAGAGCAAGCTCAACGAGTCCGGCCAGCTGAGCGTGTTCTACGTGGTGTCCTGCGTCTGGGGCGCCTGCATCCTCGTCTCTGAGAACTGCCTGGCAGACCCCACGCTCCTGTGGAGGGCGCACCCGCACCCCCTGATGACCTTTCAGATGAAGTTCTTCTACATCTCACAGCTGGCCTACTGGTTCCACGGTTTTCCCGAGCTCTACTTCCAGAAAATCAAGAAACAGGACATCCCTGGTCAGCTCATCTACATTGGGCTCCACCTCTTCCACATTTCTGGAGCCTATCTGCTGTACTTGAATCACCTGGGGCTCCTCCTTCTGGTGCTGCATTATTTTGTTGAATTACTGTCTCACCTGTGCGGCCTGTTTTATTTTAGTGATGAAAATTACCAGAAAGGGGTTTCTTTGTGGGCCCTTGTGTTTATCTCAGGGAGACTTGTGACTTTAATTGTTTCCGTAGTCACCGTGGGGTTCCATCTGGTGGGATCGCACACGCGGAATACGACGGATTCTCTTGCGGGAAACGTCAATGTATTGGCTGCCAAAATCGCAGTGTTGTCTTCCAGTTGCTCCATCCAAGTGTACATAACGTGGACTTTGATTACTGTCCGGGTTCAAAAGTGGGTGGAAGATTCTACTGTGCAGGCCTGCAGTGCGAAAAAGAAACGCTCCACGAGTAAAGGAAAGTCTAGAAAAAGAACAGAAAATGGAATGGATACTTCAAACAGAGTAGACCCTGCCCCAAAGAGGAAAGAGAAATCATTATGATGAGTCACAAGCTACCTGAGCAAAGAATTGAAAGGAAGCAGCTCTCCAGTGTGAGATTTCTTTGTGCTACCGATGTTTGCCAGCATAGTTTGTGCTCTTTGGTTATTTGTATCGTTTAATGTATTTTTTAATTCACTTGAGGGGAGGTTGGTTATTATGAGTGGAAAAAAATTGGTTAAAACTAAGCTACTCGCCATCAAAATTGTATCAAAATAGCATATTTTGTTTTGACTTTTTACCTAGAATCATTTCTTAATATAGAGGTGACTACAAAATTTCGTTTGTCACTGGTACAGTTTCTTGTTTCCGCTAATCTTAAGGAGATTAACAAAAGGAGTAATTACAGCATTTTCATAATGTTCTTTCATGATCAAATCAAAGATCTATACAAGTAGAAGTCATGTCAGTATTAATTTTTATTTTTCTTAGAATTTATAACAAAATATTTGTAAACCCACCAGATAACCCTGCATTTTATTTTATATGTATTTTATTTTAATTGTTAGTGCTACATTCCCCTTAAATTGTCAAGATACTAATATATAACATGTATAGAGATTTATTGCTATATATATTGAGCCAAAATAATTGATTAATATAGAAGTATTCCTAGAGATTTGAAATTATTCCCTTCATTTTAAACATTTGTAAAAGAGTACTTATAAATATTACTGAAGAAAATAAATCAAACTCAAATAGTCTTTTTAATGTTTTTAGTAAAATAATTCTTAATGAGAATTCATAAATTTAGTAACAATAGCATCTAGGAAAAATTTTGTTTTATCTATAAAAGATTTTGAAATCTAATGTTTGATTGTATGTATAAAAATAACAGCTGATTGCATTTGGAAAACATTAAATACATTAAATGAATACTTTAAAAATCAGATGGATAGTCTTATGAAAGACTTTTTAAAACATTGTTTTGCTACTATCTTCAATCTGGAAATACTTATTTGTAAGCGACATTATGGAAATTATATATGTGTATAATTTGTGTCTAGAGAAGCCTTAGCAACAATGTAGCGGGTGATTATATTTGTCTTTTCAACCCTCATTTTTAATTCATTTCCGTATTTTGCTTATATGTATTTTCAAAGCTACAGTAATTTAAAATATGGTAGGTTAGTACTGTACATTTTCTAATCCTCTATATTTTCTCTATATTCTCTCATTTTGTTACTTTTAGTAGCCTTTTCATAGGTATCTTCTAAATAATTTAACTTTTATCAGGGATCAAACTTAAGACCTTGCACTTGCCAGGCAGGTGCTTATGCCACTGAGCTCTCTCTCTGGCCCTAAATAATTTAACTTTTCCAGTGAGATGCCTGTGTTGTGGCAGAAGAGGCCTTCCGATTGATAGGGCACCCCTTGATAATCTGGGGGAGGAATGGACCTGCCCGGTGTAGAGATTTGTCAGTATTGATAAGCGTGAGAGAGAATTGATTCTTAGTCCCATCAGATCAAAGCAGAAGAAATGTCACATTCCTTATTATTGAGTTCTTCAAAATAGTCCTTTTCCACTGCTGTCTTTGAATCAAATCTACATCCTATGAGAAGCTGCCCATACTGAACAGAACAGAATAGACTCTGCTAGCTACACACAATTATGTATAAAATAAGTTTTTAATACAAAAAACCAGATTTACCAAATAAGAATGATTGAATGATTATATAGTCAGTAGTTTATGTAGATTCTGCAGTTGAGGCACTTAAGAAGATGTAGGCTCCCCCTGTGTCTGGCAGCCTTATGAGTTCATGAGTGTGAGGTCACACGTTGAGTCCTGCTCTTCGTTGCTCAGCTGCACTGCCTTCTGTTTCAGCAGGCACCATGTTTTGTGGGGGAATGGCAGCAATATGGCAGCCAATCTTACTCATCTTGGCATTTTGGAAATACGCCAGTGTCTCTGTGGCCTACTCCTGGGAATATTTCACATATCGGTAAAGTTTCAGTTGAATTTAAAAGTGAACAGGATTTTGCACAAACTTCACAGTAATGATGTGTATGTCTTTTAGCCACCAATAATTGAAAGGACTACTCAATAATTCAGGTAAAATAACAATTTTAAACAAAGAGAAAGCTAAGTGAAGGCTCAATTTGAGTACATCCATCAAATAAATCATGTTAGGTACACAATCTCATGGTTGAGGAAACTCAGAAAATAGAGCATTCGCTAGTGCCTAGCTGCAATTTCTTCTAAACTGTCACCAGTGAAAACTGTTTACATCAGGACAAATTTAATATTTAATTCTCTTACAGTACTGGGTGCTTAATTACTCCAAAAAAGATTTTCAGTGAACAAAACCAATAAACATTAAGTTTTCAACACAATCATTGAAATACAATTTCTAAACTGTGTATGCTTTGAAAAGATATTGTCAATATTACTGATATAAATTCAACAGAGAAAACCAATAAAATGATGATAAATGATGAAATCAGGGTCAGTGCCCTGCTGCAGTCTCAGAGTTCTGGGAACTTTGAAAGAAGTATTTTTGAGTCCAGTTTTACAAACCACTAAATCACCAAAGATACTCATCTATCTCAGGAAGCTTCCATAAGACTGAATCATATATGTGTGTATAGTGTGCAGTTTCTTTCAGTATGTGTGTGCATAAAATATTTTTCATATTGTAGTCCACACTTGCAATCCTAGTACTCAGGAGGACGAGGCAGAAGGATTGCCTTGAGTTGCAGTGAAGCCTGAACTACGTAGAGAGTTTAAGTCTCGCCTTAACTACAAAGCAAAACCTTGTCTTAAAACAACTTTAGACAGATAAATGTATCCAATTCATATATGTACAGTACCAATTGGTATATGAGTTTAGGTTCATATATGCATAAACACATTATGTATATGTATGCACGTATACAGGGTTTTTTCCTCATATGTATACTTTTAATGGACTTACGTTTTAAGGTAGTTATAAGTACAAAGCACATTTGAGAGGACACTTGGATTTCACATTTCATGTTGACTTCATACCCATACAGCCTCTCCTACGGTCAACCACAATGACACATTTGTTACAAGCAATGAACCTACATTGGCCCATTATTAACACCCAAGTCCATATTAAGATTCACTTGATGTGTAGATTTGGTGCATTTGACACAAGTATATGATATTTATCCAATACTGTAGTGTTATGCAGAGCTCTTTCTCTGCCCTAAAATCCCTGTGCTCAATCATTTCATCTTTTCTTGCACTGTAGATGTTTAAACACTATAAAAGTATGGAAGTTCCCTCATTTCTAGATTGGAGGCAACAGAAAGTTTATGTATAGTGAAGACATGTCATATATGTGTGAAGTTTGTAGATTATATAATGCATATTAAAGCTGTATAATCACAATTAAATGGACATCAATGCTCTTCTGAATAAATACAGAATAACTACATTGTATTTTCATACATGATTTACAGAGGACACAATCATAGAAATATTTTTATATTTTTATTTTTAAAGAGAATAAAAAACTAATAAAAAATTAGAAACAATACAGAATTCCTTAAACAAGATGGTAGGAGTTCAACATTGGCTGTTATAATGCATATTGTTGTCTTCATATTAGTTGTTCAGATTACCAGATATAAACATGCAAAATTAAATTTTAAAAGTTTTAAAAATTAAAAAGAAAAAATAAGTTTTAGCTTTCTTTCAATAAATCATTAGAAATCAGCAGTACAATTATTCCAGCTATCCTCAGTATGTCTGTATATATTTCCCTTCTCTGTTTCCTCCTTCATTCCTTTTGTCTCTTCATTAGTTTTTCCTTTTCCTCATCACAGCTGTTCCTTCCTTTTGAGCTGTTCCTTTTTCTTTCACAATATCTGTTACACCTTTCAGATTTTATTTACTCTTTCTTATACTAGGGAGACAATACCGTGTTTACACATATGGGTCTCATTTATGTCACTTAGAAGTATGGTCTCTAACGAACAGAATGAAGCAAATCATCAAAAAGATTAGACTCCAGGACCAAGTGGGATTTATCCCAAGAATGCAGAGATGGTTCAATATACATAAATTGTTAAATATAATACACCATATCAGCAGCAAAGATGAAAATCACATGATCATCTCAACAAATGCAGCAAAAAGTTTTGACAAATCCAACACACATTCATGGTAAAGCCTTACAGAAAACTGGCAAGGATGATCTTTACCTCAATCTGATAAAAAGCCATCTATAAGAAACCAACAGCCAATGTTATGCTAAATAGACCAAAACATAAATGTAATATCTAAGTCAGGCTTTTAACAATGTAATCTAAGAGGAAGGTACACATGTGGAAAAAAAGCTTACTCCTTAGCCCTGGAGCATTCCTGCTGATAGAAACCAAGCAACCGAGTAAAAGCTAGCAAGGGAAAGTCACCACACAGTTAAGATCCAGAAGAAATATTCAAAAAGCAAAGGTGCCTGGCACAGCAGAATGTAGACATCAGTGATTACTGATATGGTAGGCCACATAAATCAATGAGCAGGTAAACAAAGCCACAGAAACTTAAAATACTAAAAACATGAAATGTATAGTGTTTTTGATGTTATCAAGACTTCAAATTCCTTAAGATTAGTTTGAGAAGATTGAACTTGGCAAAAGGTATGTCGCTATGGAAACACCGTGGAATCAGTTTCTGCGCATTGACATGAATGAAGATTCTACTGATGCATACTGAGAGGAAAGGCTGGGATATATCGTCTGATACTCAAATGCATATTCCACAAACGTCCTGCCAAGTGAAGCAGAGAAATGGAAGAGCCATGCATTCCCTTATGTAATAAAGGCATTAAGAGGTCAAATAGATTGTTTTGGTGGTGTTGTAATTGTCCTTAGGTTAGAAAAATTGCATGGTAGATGTTCATTGACTTACTCAAGAAATGATGAGATGACACCGAGGAGACAAATGATAATGGAAGACAACAAACCCAATGGTAGAACTCCACTGAAGAAATACACAGGTGACAGTAATCGCCAATTTGAAAATAGCATTTTGTTAACCATTTGAAATAAATCTTGCATTTCACATTATTGAACAACTTTTAAAGCATGTCTATACAACAGAGTTTTAAAACTAGATGTATTTGAGATACAGAAATGTGCGATGCCATATGTATTTATTGTATATAATTGCATCATACCTTCTCTGTAATTAACAGTATTACTATGAAAAGCAAAACAAAATTAACAGTTCATAATATCAAACACTTAAAATGATGGCACTAATTGATCCTTGCCCCTTTTAATTAAGCTCTTTTCAGAAAAATAAAAGTTAAAGTCCATTCAAACATGAGAAGCAGCAAAGATTTGCAGTTCTTCTCTTTGGTCATTGTATTGACACACATCCATATAGTAGTGCAGGGTTCAGAAGGTTCACTCTATCAGTTCATTAAAGAATCTGTCAGTATTAGCAGAGAATAATTATCCCTAAATAACAGAAAGTTCCTATTTAAATCTTCAAAAATTTTTCAAAGTATAATTTATTCAACTAAGCAAAAGCAAGGTCTCACCATTTACTTCAGGTTAGGTGTGAAATCACTTTAGACAAGGCTGGTCTTCATAATGTTCCTGCCTCAGATTCCAGAGTTCTGGTATTACAGACACATAATCGTGCTTTGATCACAGGATTAGTTTAGCTGCTTCACAATTCACCTTAATTGTTTCTTATATTGCAGCATGTATTATTTCCTCTCAAACATAAACTTGAGTCACATTACAAGATTTTAATGTTTTGAGGGTTAAAACCATAACTGTCACATTAGGTACATTTATTCATATTTTTGTGTAATTTGTTATTTATAGAGAAATTCTAACAACAAACCATCAAAAAATATTTGCATTATTATTGAAAATTAGATTAACTTAAACACATTCAAATTCAGAACTTATCCAATGCTTTTAATCAAATAACTAATGCTGATATTTTATATTTTATCACAACATTTCAAGTTAGGATAAAATAGTAATATGGTCAGTGAATTCAGTGTCTTTAATTCTAAAAGAAAATCTACATCATAGAACAAGATGAGCATGTATAAGATAGAATTGATTTGTTCATTTTCTCATATTTTAAAAAAAGAAGGTAGATTTGAAAAAGCTATATCCAATCATTATACAGCAAAACAAAAATCTCTAACCAAGTTTCCCATTTTTAGAACAAAATACAATCACATAAGTATGAAAATACCAATAAACTGAATTCTATCAAATATTTCATGATTCATATAATAAATAGGTTATGGAAATGATATTGAAAGCAATATACCTCTAATTATAATATGCAGATGATGCTCATCAAGGCCCAGCATACCTGACCCCTCCTGTAATCCTAGCTCTCTTTAGGGAGGGCTGAGGCTGGAGAATCACCAGAAGCTAAAGGCCAGCCTAAACACCACAATGGAGAGCCTGTCTCAAATAAATAAATAAATAAATAAATAAA
>NW_004524718.1:35333-36177 GCF_000260255.1 Octodon degus
GACACTTTAAAAGAGCAGGAAACTTCATTAAGCAAAATAAACTCAATTTCTAAAACATTTATTTGGGGCCTGGAATTTTTCAGAACTAATGGGCAGCAATGTAGATAAATATTGGTCTCAGTGGCCAACTGTAGCCGAGTGTCTTCTGAAGTTTGAGGATCAGCTTCAATGCAATGTCGAGAAGTTACCTAGAAAGTCAGAGAAACTTGGGTCTTTAGAATGCACAATACATTGCGGTACTGAACCTCGGCCTTTATAAAGAGTCCAGTAGCAGGAATGGAGCGGGTGGCTCCGTGCAAACAACAAACGTCATGCCTTCAACAGAGCCCTGACCAGCGGCAGGGCACCTGCGCTTTTCTCACCATTGTTATTCCCCTGCATCTTTCTGAAGTAGTTTCACTAAGTCAGACAACTCATAAGAAATGTGCTGTATTTACATCAGTATTTAAAAATGTCAATTTTGATTTACAGAATTTAAACTACAATCATGATTTTTAGTTATTGTTATTATTAAAGTTTGTCACTAATTTATGTTTCTTCCTCCTCATATTGTACAAAAGTATGCAAAGAAAACAACATACAAATTGTGTTATGTGCAGTTTTGTAAGATTAACTGATGTGAAGATTTTTGAAATAAAATTATTCATAATCATTAATATTTAACAGAGGGGCTGAGGAGATAGCTCAGTAGAATAAGCACTTGCCTGACAAGTATAAGGTCCTGAGTTCAATCCCAGTACCACAAAAAAAAAAAAAGATTGATACTGTTTAGGGCTGGTGAGATGGCTCAGTGGAATAAGCACTTCACTGGCAAGCACAAAGGCCTGAGTTCAATCCCCGGTTC
>NW_004524718.1:36277-55413 GCF_000260255.1 Octodon degus
TTTTTTGGGTTCTCACACTTTATCAAATATATTATATAGAATATAGATTTTATATGTTTGAAGAAATTAAGGAATGTTACACAGGAAATTTTCCTGGTACTATTTAAATATTAATATAGCATAAAGTTCCCCAAATATAGCAAGGCTTCGTAGCTGTTTGAGCCGGGTCTCACTTCTATTATTATGTGATGATTATGCTCATCATTGCAATTACTATACTGTTTTTTAAAATGTACATTTAGCCCTATCACTTTCTAAACTGTAAGCATATGGTGGACATAATCTGAAAACTTAGGAAGCTAAATATGTCTGTTTGAAAACTGCTCATTTTTAAAAATTGGAATAGACTCCTCCACATGGACACTCGTGTTATGGCACCATAACTCACAATTGCTAAATTAGGAAATGGCCTACATCTCTGAAAAGATGAATGGGTAAGGGAAATGTAGTGTTTATACACATTGGAGCAGGACTCTGGCTTCAGCATGTCCTCTTGTCCCATCTTTAGTTGCACTTGGGCTGATAATTCTGGAGATCTATAGGGCCGTTGGGGTATACCTCCTAGATGCCACATCCTGTTTTCTTCTGTATCTTCTTGACATCTTAGAACCTCAGAATTCTGTGCATTAACTTTAAGATACATCAGAAGCCTGTGTAGGACTTGTCCAGGTATATACAGTTGTATTAGGCTATAGAAATTTTGAGTGAAGGGCCAGTGAGATAGCTCAGCAGACTAAGTGCCTGCTTAGGCAAATGCAGGAACCAGGGTTCAATCCCCGGTATTGTATGCCACACTGGCTGCAGCCTTGGGCGCGTTGAGTTGATGACTGAGTCCAGGCCTGGTGGCAGGTCTATAGTCCCAGTGCTAGGGAGGCTGAAAGCAGGAGAATCACTGCAAGCCAGATCTGCATAGTGAGATCCTGTACCAAATACATACAGACAGACAGACTGACAGAAAGAAAGAAAGAAAGAAAGAAAGAAAGAAAAGTAAAAGAAATATTGAGTGAATACCTAGAAAGATATTTGCAAAATTTAGTGACAACAGACTTTTGCTAATTTTTTTTTCTTTTTTTTTTTTGCCAGTCCAACTCGCCCTGAAGGTGGGACTGGTGTGGCATGTGGTGCCAGGGATCAAACCATAGTCCCCTACGCCTGTACAAGCTTGCCTAAGCAAGTGTTTTAGACTGCTGAGCTATCTTGCAAGCCCCTTGTTCAATAATTGTGAAGGAGATATTTCATTAAAGAGAAAATCTAGAGTTTAAAACTTACTCAAATATTCAAAAGAAGAAAATATGAAAAGGAAACCAATAAAGAATATAGCCCAAGACTACAAGTGAAAAAGTAAAAAAAAATTACCAGTCATTGGTTTAAACCTAATTTAGTCAAAATTTTCTATTAACAGGTCAAGATTAGGGATGGGGAGACAGCTTAGCGGTCTAAGCACCAAGGAACTGCGTGCAATCCCCGGTAACACATGCTGAGCTTGCCCCAGAACCCCGAGGGTATGGTACAGGCCACCATAACTAGGCATGGTGGCACAAGCCTGTAATTCTGGCACTGGAGAGGCTGAGACAGGATGATCGCCGTAAGTCCAAGCTGCATAGTAAAACCCTGTACCAAATACATACATACATAAATAAAAGAAAAAATAATCAATTAATTTAAACAGTGAAGATAATTGGGTTGTGTTGCAAAAATATCTAACAATTTGCGTTGCTTTCAAGCCACATCAACACATGTATGACATAAGGAATCAAAATATTGAAGTCAAGAAAAATATATCCTCTACAATAGATAACAATGGCTTTGGTTATGTAAATGTGAAACAAAACAGACTTGGAAAACAAAGGATGCTGCTGGTAATTTACATGAAAACTTCATGATCATCAGAAAGATGTAACGATTATGACTTTTAAAAATTTTTATCTTTTTAATAATTAAACTCTCTGATTTTATAATTTATTCTGATTGTTTCTCCAAAAACAAGAGGAAATAAACTCTCTAACTTAAGAAAAATGGATAAATTGTGTATTGATTAGCTCATGATGTTGCCAAGAAGCAAGACAAATGGGAAACTGACAGGAATTCTAGGCTCTATGACCTGCATCCAAGGACATAATGGAAAGAGCAACTGGGACACAGTGCACAGGGCACAGTGGGCCTTAGCGAGCACCCAGCCTGCTGCTGGACACACTTGCCAACATCAGCAGAGGCACCAGACACTTCTGTGCACATGCTGAGGTGAGTGCACCACGCTCTCCCTTGTACTTGTGAGCCACTTGTTGAATGTCAGAAGTGCAGAAGAGGAGCAACTTCTGTGTTTCAGCTTTCTTATAAGTCAAGGTAGAACTATGTGTACTCACAGTTCCCTTGCAACTAGCACAGTAAGATGCATTCTGTTCTGGCAGAGAACGGCAAACAGGTAAGTGCCTCAATTTTTTGAGCTACATAATAAATCGTTTTCAAAAAAAAAAAAATTACATGACCCAAGAGAAAAAATGTGCGACATTTGTAGTTTTAAAATAGTTAAATATAAGGGCAGACCACGTTGACTAATGATTCCTTTCTGTATTCTGAACACACACACACACACACACACACACACACACACACACACATTCATACATATCTACCTCCATATTCAGTAAAATGCAAGTTAAATTAGAAACAACCACTAAGATAAAATATTGCTCTAGAAAAAAGAAAGAGAATAAAAACTTCCCTCAAAGATACAGCCTAAGGTTCAATTTTTCATGAAAATTAAACTGAGAAGTTTAACTTGCCTTTTCATGCCTAGCTCAGAAAGGAATTTTTAAATTATTGATTTATCTACAAGGAAAGTTCCTAAAGTAAGATGAATAATTAGAAATATGAAATTCAATTTCCCAGAAACAAATGGCTCTCTTCACAACCCTCTAATGCTACACATCCTTTGCAATTCGGCAAGTCGTATGCTACTGAGACCATTTCAAATTTTGTTTTGTGCTACTGAAATCTGTGCAAATGCAACTCTGCCTACCAGTATTGCCTTACACTAAAGTAGTCATAAAGGAGCATCTGGTATTTTAACGGAGAGAAGCAAGGTGACAGCTTCTCATGAAGTATCAAGCATTACTCTGCCTTTAATGTCAATCTGGATGTGGCATTTTATTTTAAAAGTATCATAACACAGGCCTATGCACAAAACAAAACAGGTAACAGCAACAAACCTATTTTTTCTTGCTTAATGTTGAAAATGTCTGTTAGCCATATGGAAAAACTGTTGTAAAAAAGTGTCACTATTTACCCAGAGAAAATATTTATAGTATTAAAAAGACAGCATTTTACTAGTTTAATATATTTTACTTAATTCAAGAAAAGATATGATGATATTTAATAAGAAAATGGGACGGCTGTGAATCTCCAATTTTTGTTAATACAATTAGCTGTTGTTAAAGTCTGTGTTTAGACATCTCCCCCAAAGCCTCACACAGTGGTAGTTGGGGCTTTGTCAGAGCTGGCTGGATCTAGAAGGTGGGATGCTGGGCTTCATGGCGTGAGATGACTAAATTTGTCCACTGGTTGCTTTGCACCTGCCATAAGCCAGTTCAAATATAAAAGGGACAGAAAGAAGCTTCTGTTGTGCCTTGTCTCTTGCTTGCTTTTGCTGGCTTCTACCTGCCATTACTCATTTCTCCTCTGTGACGTCCTTCTGCCAGACTGGTGAGTCTTGGAGTCAACCCGCTATGAACTGAAACCTCTGCAAACTGAGCCGAGTGAACTTTTCCTCCTTGAAATGTGGATGTTGAGTATTTTGTCTCAGCAATGAGAAAAGTAGCTAAGACAACTACTAACTTGGATAACGGTCCACCTTATGTGTTTGTGTCTGTGCATGTGTGCACATGTGTGCTTATTTATGCATGCACATGTGCACAGAGAGACATTATAAAAGCGTTGGTACATTGTGTTTCATTGATTATGTCTTTCATTTCACTGTTAGAGTTATTTTAATTTATTCCATATTATTATTTTAAAGAGAAAGGAACAAAAACAGATTTCTATATTCATAAATATATTTACAGAACAGAAATAAGAATATCATAGCATTCAAAAATGAAAGAATTATATTATCCATCTCTATTCCATGTACTTGAAGTTCATTTGTACAATCCTATGCTAAAATAAACATGTGATTAAATTATTTAGTTAGACTTTGTGTAATGACGTCTCAGGTAACAACTATGAAGAACTTTCTTCTTCCTTGGTAGATTATCAATAATTTTTGTATTATAACCCCGACAGGTGCTACAGTTCCTCATTTAAAAAAATTCTTTCCCTTCAATGTTTTCAGCTTCCTGCTAGCAATGAGTGGCCCTGTGTTTAATATGGCAGACAAATAAAATAAATACTCATACGGTTGTAAGATCCTGGTGACCAAACATGACAGCTACTGAAATTCCCTAGAATTTTCAACTTCTCTGTTGTGAATTGAGACAGTGCTTACTTTTTCTTAATGATAATGTTCCTCTTTTAAAAATGTAAATGAAGGAAATATACATTAGACTCAGCATAGTATTTTCTTCTTAGTCTCCTTAATGTGAAGTGCTTTGGCAGACCATGCCTTGTTTGGAAACAATTACCTTTGCCGTCTTGCACAGTGTCTAGCACAGCATTTTGTGCATAAATGTATGCTTCATAATTAAATAATAATAATTAATTTCAAATAGGGTATAAAACAGAGAAGTTAGGCAGAACATTCATAATGGGTAAACTAAAAAGAGCTATGTTCACATTATTATAATCACTGCTTATGAATTAAGTTCTGTTTGCTTGTGCTGGGACCAATCCCTGGCATAATAAGAATAAAAACTAAAGGACAAAAACACGCTATCTTTAATAGGAAACCATTTGCCTATGAAATGTACCTTGTAATTACAGATCTCTTTGGAAAAAAGAAGTCATTATATTTTACTGTCTTAAAACCTGTCACAGTATTCCATGTCTCATCTAGGTAGGTGGTTGCAATAGTCTTATATGGAAGAGTTAGTCACTAGCGACATAACCTGATTGAAATGTTTGCTACTTTTAAAATACTCTATATGATTATGGTGCTACAAAGAAAAGAATTACATTCAACCCGTGTGACACCTCCCAAGCAGGGATGCCATCATTTCAAGATGACGACTGGCAGTGCAGAGCCTCGTGTGAGCGTCTGTGTGCAGGCTGGTGAGACCAAGGGGATGTGGACATCATGAATGACTGGGAAATACGGTGTGGGGACTCCAGTTCATAAGTCCATAAGTGTGCATGGCTCCTCTTGTAACCCAGGAATAATATAAGATGCTATGAACGAGAGAGTTCTGCTCACACCATTGAATAGGGCAGGGCTATCAAACCCAAAATCACAAGCAAAAAGCAGGACAAGCAACTTTAACGGTTTGGCTGAAATGGGAAACTGTAAATCTGCCACTTTTGGCAGAGTTATGTAGTTTTCTCCAGGAAGACTCAGCAGCCCAAGAGATGGAGAATATAAATGGACCCACCCAGGTTGGCAGGTATGTAAATGCGAGCAGACACACAGGGAAATAAAGAAAAGCACAGGCAGGGACACTGAAAGAGAGTCGAGAAACAGCCAAGCATGATGACAGATTCATTGGGAAAGCAAAACTGGGAAGCATGCTATGAAAAAACATTCATAAGAGATGTAGAGACCTAGCAGTTGTTATCAGTTGGATTTAAATGTTTTTCAGTTTACAGAATTATACATCCTGTTCTTTGCCTCAGGAGTATTTTAGTAAAGAAGCCTGATATGAAATAATTGGCATACGATGTACTAAGAAATTCTGAATATAATAAACCATTTTTAGTTGGAAATTATATAAATGGAAAGATATAGTGTAGATCAGGTACTAAATTCTTCTTGGGATGCAAGATGATATTTGGAAGATGAATCAGTGAAAATAACAAATGCTGTTCTTAAAATAACCGAGTCTTATTTATTGAAATAAGAAGATTACTTCTTCATTCAAATAGCAAGCAGAAGGAATATATGTCAGTGTTAATGTTCAAGATGTACAGTACCCGGGAACCAAACATGCACACAGCGCCTTGGTGAGATTTACTGCATGGGGCTGAGAGATGAGGAAAGAAACAAAATTGAGAAAGATCAGTGAGATATTTCAAAGACAAGTCCTACAATTGGTACAGTTGAGGTTTGCTAAATTTTTCTTAGTTGGAATTCAACCCAATAGATTGCCAGAAAAATAGGAAATACAGTTAGTTGGGTGGACACTGGTAAAGACTACTACACCACTGCACCAAATAATAGAAAAAACATTGCTGTGTGCTATGAATGTCTAACACATGGTTTTAAATGAAGCACACAAACACACCCCATAATCTGGAACAACAATATAGCTCAAAGTATAGGAAAATCATTACTTTAATACCAGATGTTATGCTTGATACATTGTGTCAACTTGAGAAGCTTAGAAGGTTAACTAAGTGGGGCCAGCTAGAGTCTTAACTTAGTAAACATACCCAGCCTGTGCAAGAGGAGGGCATTGAGATGCTGTGGGCAGGTGGCTTGCACGCAAAAGTAAGGAAAAGAGGGCTGTTCTCCCCCTTGCCTTTTTGCTCTTGATGCTTTTGTTGTCTTCTGCTACCCTGAACTATTGCCTTTGTGCCATGCCACTCTCCCTTGGCACCAGCTGATTATGGAGTGAAATCTCCATGAACTATGAGCTAAATAATCCTTTCTTTCTTTAATTTTGTGTGTCAGGTGTTTTGTCCCAGCAACAAGAGAAAGAGTAACTAAGGCACCACCTAAAAGTTTTGAGAGATAATTAGTGGCAGTATGAAAATTTTCCCATAAAGCAATTGTTATACTTCTAAGCAAAATGTATAAAAATAATGAAAATATATTAATTTTGGTAGGTCACAAGGTCATAAATAAATGTAAGATTTAATGTGATTATGGAAAGTAAAATAATGAAGATAGTTTATTTTGGAATTGAGATAGAATGGATGTAATATGGATTTATCCTAGTAGATACCATGGGGTAATATATAAATTTGAAAAGGTAGATTGAACAAGAAGAGAATACACCTAAGTTTCCAAATATAAGTTCAACAAAAATATTTTTGTGAACTCTGCTGCAATAAGATATGCTGTTTATCAGTGCTTATGAAATGTCCAAACAACAGCATCAAGATTTGTGTGAAGGAATATGTTCCATAACAAGAGATTGAAGTAATGTCTTATTTAATTATAGTCAGGAAATATGTGAATGCTACATATTAGGATAAATCTTAAGTCAGTAAATATTCTTCTGTATGGTTTTACTGCCAGTGTTTCCAAATACAGTGGTATAGCAGCTCAGAAATATTTCTATTTACAACAATTAGATTTGCAAGCAGAAGCATTCTTCAAAATTTTGTTTTTGCTCATAAACTCTGCGTCAGGTAATAAATGTGACTCTGGCCACCTTCCCCACACAAATGCAAATGCGGTTATCTTCACCCCAGTTAATTGAATTAAGTTACATAGCACTGTAAAACCTTTTCAGGGTTACTTTCTGAATGCTTGGTGGTGAAAAAACAACATTAATCCACATGTTCCTTAAAATATGGAGGGCTCAGTGCAGGGAAAGAATCATGGACATTCAGGTCAGTGCCATAAAGAAAATGGTATGGCTTTACTTCTTATACTTTGTTTTTATACTTTTCTGCTGGATGGTTAAGACCAAGGTAAAGCAGGACCTATGCAACAAGAGTTGTAGCTTTTGGGTCTGATAAGGTCAGTGAAAACCCCTCAGGATTTATCCTGAGATCCTGTACCTCAGATTGTAGAACCTTTATCAGTGTCAGCCATGTCAGGTCAACAATTTCTGACATTGCCATTGAAGTGGAATACCCAATACTATTATGGACTACTGGACTCTTTTAGAATATTTTGCTGAGTTAACACACCTATAATATTCAAATAACAGAACTTAACAAAAAAAAGGGGATACAGATGAATGTCCATTTTGTATCTGTGTATTCAAAATGGTTAGGATAGATATATAGTTATATTCTCTTAATGAATAGAGGGATTTGTTCTAGTAGAGTTTGTAAATAGGATATCATGTCCGCATCTAGTACATCAATTAACCACTAGGAAGAATGTATGCAATGTGTTAATTATTGAAACTGTCCTACCCATTTGATTTGAAACTGTCTCATTGCTATTTGTTTCTCAATAAAATTATAGAAAAAAAATATTATGGACATTGAAATATAGACATCAGGAGACTGGCAGATGGCTCAGTAGAATAAGTACTTCCTTGGAAAGTTCAAGGGCCTGAGTTCAATCCCTGGTTCTGGAAAAAAAAATATATATATATAGACTTTGATACCACGAGAAGAAGAGAAGTGCAACTTAAGCAGATAGCAACACACACACACACACAAACACACATACACAGACAAACACACACACAATGGAGTTTGTTTGGCTATCTATTACATAGATGTGTATGTTGTATGGGAGATAGTACGAGTGGAGAGGAGAACAGTACAGTATGACATGTTTCCCTAATGGCAGTCATTACCAGAGAAGCAGAAATAGATTCATGAGAAAAAGGGAACACAGGGTAAGTTAGCAGGAGACAAACATATAAAATTTGGTGCCTATCAGATATTGAAGCACTATTGGCTCTGTGTTATGGAATTTGAGTAGGCAGGGATTCACTGAATATCTAGGAACAGAGAAATGATTACATGGGCATAATCTAATGAGCAAGATATTTGTGACTATTGCATTGACAGTAAACATTAGGAAAACAGGGTAGGAGGAATTTGTTGGGAGGTTTAGGTAAAATTGGCATACTCCTAGAAGAAAGCCATTTGCAGAAGGAAATGAGAGAACATAAGGGGCATTATGAGAGTAGACTATGCAAGTCATTATGGTTCATTAAAAGGAGAGAAGTGTATCCCCAAATGGGATTTTCTGGCTAATTCTCTCATTGGGGAAGGAAAACATGAGCAAGATAATGTATGATGAATTTGTTGGCATTAGATATTTCTGTGGACAGTACTGTTGTGATTTGAACTGAAAATATGCCATTTAGTGGTGAGGATTTTATTAGCTATGTTGCTCTGGGGTCACCTTTATTTAATATATAAAGTTCTAATATTATCTTGAGGTGATGAGGAAGATCTATCTATCTATCTATCTATCTATCTATCTATCTATAGCCAAATATCAGCACTTAGAAATATAAATGCAGAGATGGATATTCCATTGTCATTTAAATGTTATAGTTGCATGAATTCAGCAAAATAATCCAATATACTCCAGTAGTCCATAATGGTAGTGGGTTATCCATAGGACTGGCAATGTCAGAAGTTGTTGACTTGAGCCTTTCGAAGCTCAGCATATTAATATGGCTTTACTTTTTATATCTCATTTTTATACTTTTCTGATGGATGATTAAGACCAAGATCAAGCAAGACCTATATAACAAGAAATGTAATTTTTGTATCTGATGAGGTCAGTCAAATCCCTTCAGGACTGACCCTGAAACTCTGTACTGCAGTTTGTAGATCCTTTGTCAGAGTCATCCATGTGGGTGAGTCATGGCCATTGCTTGACTAATCTGTGAAAGCCTGAGAGAATGTTTTCTCTCCATGTGACTCTCCTTAGGCACACTCAACATTGTTGATCACTTTCCTCTGTGGCCCCATAATCTTCTTGATCAGAAAATTTGGGGCATCACTGAGTTATATATAGTATGTTACAGTACAGGTTCTCTTATGTCTTGAGTCCTCACTGACCGTGAAAGGCTAGGGCAAATCTTGGCTAATCCTGTAGACCTCCTTTTTCTCTAATTTTTGTTCTGAAAATTTAAGTTGTTAACCCTCCAGAAGAGAAACTTCATGATATTATTATCGTATAACATAGGCAATTGAGCTTAATGAAGGACCATTTTGTATCTATACATACAAAATAGTTAGGATAGACATACAGCTACTTTCTCTTAATTCAATGAGAAGAAATAATTGTACTAATAGTGTTTGGACAGGATATCCTGTCTGCATCTTGTACTATGAATAACCACTAAGAAGACAACAATATGCAATGCATTAATTATTGAAACTGTCCTATTAATTGGTTTTGAAACTGTCTCATTACTATTTGTTTCTCAATAAAATTAATAAAAAAGGAATAAAAATATAAATGCAAGGATGGTTAGAGAAGGAAAATATTGAAAAGAAATAAGAATGGTAGAAAAATATATAGAATACATAGAAACAAAAAGAATAGCAACAATGGTCCATAGCTATGAAAATGCTGTAAGTCTTCCTAACAGTCCCAGAGATAAGGCATAGTGTTTATTCTTGTATTACATCCAGCTTGAAAAACAGAAGGGTAGTGTAACAAAAACAGTAGGGTGGTAATTATTTATAGAACCTTGATTTAAACTCATAAAGTTTTAGTCTAGAACTGTTGCCCGTAACCACTGTTCTATGCTGTTAACTCTAATGAAAGGAGAACCTTCCAATTAGTGGAACTACACAGTGCACAGATGAATTGTCTTGAGAGATGACTAGATCTAAGGAAAGGCAAAACAGATGTCCAACTTCAAGTGGATGATTGAGATCAAACTTCTTCAGTGGGTGAAATATTGGAATAGATGATTAACTATTCCATTTTACAGGTTTGGACTGTTTTGTTCTGTAATGTTCAAACAGCCCTATATAGTTACATGGCAAATAACCCTACAGAGGAATGAAATTGAACTGATACATTCAATAACAGATTTTCATGACTATATGAGAATAATCCTAATCCCAAATCTTATACATTGCTGTTGTTTTAGCCAAAGGATTGCAATGTCCTGTGTCAGGTGATTGGATTACTTATATTACCATGACCATATTAGGGTTGTCAGAGACTAGAAAGTAATATGTGACAGCTACAGGATCATTTTCTTTCTAGATGAAATTTCTCTGTCTCTAAACGTAGCAACCTTCTTCTTTTTGAGACTCATAAGGAATATGAGTCTCTTCTTTTTGAGACTCATTTTATCAATGTATCTCACTAAGTATTAAACTGTAATTGAAATTTTCTTCTCTCATTCAGGTATTTATTCACTGATTTCATAAAGAACTTTCCTACATTTTGTCTGTTCCCTGAGCCTTTGTGGGAGGCTGAGTTTAAAGGTGAATGATGCATAAATTAATGTGACAAAGGAATGAGACAAACAGGAAAATTTTCTTAAACTATGTAAACATAGATATTGAATACTGGAATCAGCTTTGAGGGTTATAGAAATATCCCTCAGTGAATAATTAGTAAATATCCCCTGGTACCACTATCAGAGGATTTATACCTATAGACATCTGTCTACTAAATAGCATTGTTTGACCTGCTGTGGATAAAACCCAGGGAAATATAGAAGACCTCACCAAAGAGGGATGAAAGCTGTAACAGAACAAAGAGCTGGCAAGAAAGCTCAGCAGACCAAGTACCTGCTTAGGCAAGCACAGGGAATGGGTTTGATCCAGGGCACCGTTTGCCATGCAGGCCCCACCACTGGGCCTGCTGAGCCAGCCACTGAGACCAGGAGTCATTGTGCATACTTGTAATCCCAGTGCTGAGAAAGCTGAAAACAGGAGGATCACTATAAGTCCAAGCTGCATAGTGAGACCCTGTACCAAATAGATAATAAATAAATAAATAAAAATTTTAAAAGAAGAACAATACTAGCACAGTTGCATTTACAAGGAGTTAGGCACATTATAGGTTTTTATTTAAACTACACATTTTTAGGGGAAACCAGGTAAAATTAGCTCAGAGAAAATGAATTTTCCCAATAAATCTGCTAACCTGGTGAGGAGTGAACTGACTACATGGATAGCTTTCTGCCAGATGTTCATAACAAAAAGTACTGCTTTATATGAACACTGCTTTGCCTTTATAAATATTACATTTGCCTCTATTTATAATCAATACATAGTTGACCTCTTTGTGCTATAAAGGTATTGAGCTGCACTTTTACTTAGCATGTCTGAAATGTTTCTTGAAGGGACAAAGGCTCACAGTGGTTTCTACAGAAGATCATAAATAGTTCCCTGATATCTCTCCTTCATTTATGTGTTTATTAATTTTAAATTTCTCATATGGGAGAAAATATGATTTTTACAACCCTGAAACTGTAAGGTAACTTTTTAGAAATGGGGAAGGGGATACAGATGAGAGAGGAAGAAAAGGCAAGGATAGCAATAGGATTGAAAATGATTAGAATATTTGTATTATGCAAACACAGCACACTAAAATAAACTTCACTATGCTGTATTATCAACATATGAAAATGAAAAGATGCCACATTATATTCTTCTTTTTTCAGAGTAATAGTGATCTTTTAGACTAATGCATTCATCCTTCCTTTGAAGTTTAGATTCTTTATAACCGAATAAAGCTAGATTTCTTTGCTTGTTAAATACAATTCACTTTATGAAGATGGGTGCCTTTTAAAAATCAAAGTACTATTACATTTTATTCTCATTAGTAAGGATTTAGAAATAGAGACATTTTTACATGTGACTCACAAAAAAAAAAAAAAAAGACCTTGAAGGGAAGTACCACAGGTAATAGCACCTTGATTTGTAGCCCAGGTCTGAGTGGCATTTCCAGCACTCTGTGAACAAGTCCAAGTGCAAACTACCAGATGAGGGAAGAATGTGACCAACTTAGTCACACCGTCTCAACTTCTTCTTCTATTTTATGAAAATGGTTTAAAAAAATTTTATGTTTGCTCTTTAAATATTTCATAAAACTCATCAATAACTCAACTGGTCTTGAATTTTCTTTGGATGAGAGAGGCTTACTGCAGAATAAAACCCATGAGGGATTACTGATCTGTTCACATATTTTTATGGAATAATTTTTCATTTTCTTTTTCCTACTAATTTTGGATTTGGATCCTAGAAAGATGATTTCTTTAAGTTTAATTTTAAATAAGTAACTTCTTAATGCTATGTTTGAGAATTAATTATTTGTGGGGAGTAGTGATTGATACATTGTGTCAATTTTTAAAAGTTGCAAACATAACTAAGCTGACTCTATGATTCCACACTGTAGGGTGTAGCGGCCCCACCCCAGGTGGAGGAGGACTCACCCTAGAGTGACTCATCACTTAAAGGATATAAAAGGGAACTGAGGAAGAATGGAGCATTCCATTTCCTCAGAGAGAATCAGGTCTTCCCAGTCAGTTTGGACATTGTCTCCTCATTTCTAGCTCAGACTCTTTGGCCTTGGACCATTCAGCCATCTAGTACAGACTCATCAACCTTCTCTCACAGACCCATCTGCCTCCTGATACCCCCCTGGGGTATTTTACCTTGTCATCACTGCTTTCACAACTTCGTTCATAGGAATCTTGATTGCCTTTCTCTTGCTCAATTTATCATGCTGGTCCATTACACTGATGATGTTATGCTGATCTGCTAATGAACAGGAGGTGACAACTACTTTGGATTTCTTAGCACAGCATTTGACAGCCAGAGGATGGGAAATAATTCCACGAAAATTCAAAGTCCTTCTACATCAGTGAAGTTTCTAGGATTCCAGTGGTGTGGAGCATGTAGGGATATTCTTTCTAAGGTAAAAGATAAAGTGCTGCATCTGGCTTACCCAACAACCAAAAAAGTAGGCACAGCACCTAGTAGGGCCATTCGGATTTTGGAGATAGTGCATTCCTCACTTAGGTATCTTAGGTATCTTACTCTAGCCCATTTTCTGGGTGACTTGGAAAGCTGCTAGTTTTGAGTGGGGCCCAGAACAGGAAAAAGCTCTACTACAGATCCAGGATGCTGTTCAGGCTGCTCTGCACCTGGGACCATATGACCCAGCAGATCCAATGATATTTGAGGTGTCAGTAGTAGATAGGAATACTGGTTGGAATCTCTTTAAGGTCCCCATAGGTGAATTGCAGCAGAGACCTTTAGAATTTTGGAGCAAGGCTCTGCCATCATCTTCAGACAATGACTCTCCTTTTAAGAAAAGACTCTTGGCCTACTATTGGGCCTTACTGGAAACTGAATGCTTAACTCTGGGACACCAGATCACTATGAGACCTGAGTTGCCTATCATGGCTTGGGTATTATCTGACCCACCAAGTCATAAGGTTGGGTGTCCATAGCAATAGTCTATCATTCAATGCAAATGATATGTTCATAATCGAGCCACGGTAGGTCTAGAAGTCACAAGCAAATTACATGAGGAAGTGCCCAGATACCTGGGGCTCCTACGCCTGCTATATTGCCTTCTATTTTCCAGCATGCACGTATGGCATTGTGGAATGTGCCATATAATCAGCTGATGAAGGAAGAGACAACTAGGGCCTGGTTTGTGGATGGCTTTGCATGCCATGCAGGCACAAGCTACAAGCGGACAGATGTAGCATTATAACTCCTTCCTGGGATGTCACTAAAAAACAGTGGTGTCTTAATAAATACTAAAGTAATAAAAAAAAAAGTGGTGAAGGGAAAACATCACAATGGGCAAACCTTTGAGCAGTGCACTTGGTAATGCATTTTGCCTAGAAAAAAAACATGGCCATAGAAGCAATGGTATACCGACTCATAAGTTGTAGCCAATGGTCAGGCTAGATGGTCAGGACCTTGGAAGAAGCATGACTGGAAAATCAGTGACAAAGATATTTGAGGAAGAGGTATGTGGATAGGCCTCTCTATATGGGCAAATGATGTAAAAATATTTGTTTCTTATGTAAACATTCACCAAAAGGTGACATCGGCAAAAGAAGACTTTAATAATTAAGTGGATAAGATCAACTGTTCTGTAGATAGTGGCCAACCTCCTTCTGTTGACACCCCTGTCACTGCCTAGTGGGACCATGACTGAAGGCCACTGACTGCTCCTGTCTTAGATAATGTAATTTGAGAAAATTTGAAATTCTAAATCCTCTCTCTTTCAAACTATGCAACACATTTTCCAGCTTCTTCCTACTTTATCAAGCCAGGACATATCAAGGACCTGTTTTTTCCTCTTTAAAGTACGAACACTGAAGAAAGGTTCTCTAAATCTCAATCTTTAAAAAATAAAATCAGGGGCCAGGGAGATAGCTTAGTAGAATAAATACTTGCCTGGCAAGCTCAAGGGCCTGAGTTCAATCCCTGGTTCCACCAAATAAATAAAAAAGTAAAATAAATTTATTTATTTATTTATTTATTTATTTATTTATTTGGTACCAGGTCTCACTGCACAGATGAAACTCATAGTAGTCCTCCTATCTCAGCCTCCTCCCTAGGGCTTGGATTACAGGCATATGTAATGCCACCACACCTGGTTTCAGTGGTCAGCGTGGCTTGCGGTGCTGGGGATCGAACCCAGGTCCTGCTTGCTAGGCATGCACTTAGACCACTGAATTATCTCCCCAGCCCTAAATCTTGATCTTTGTGAAAGGGTTGGAGTCCAATTTTAGTGTGCCAATTGGTAAACACACATGGTTTTACCACAGAGAAAACAATTTACCATCTTATCTAAGAACATAACACAGTCCAGTGGATGCTGTCCTTATATTTCTACTATAAACTTTTACTATAGCATAAGGATAATCAGTTCTGCATCCCTATGCCTTTTCCTGGGAGATACAAGAAGCAATCTGTGTGTTTACCTACCTGGTAGGATGAATAGCAATGTGTGTATATGTGTATAAATGTGGCAAAATAGGCTGCTCATCTACCTTATATCCCATATGACTGGTCTTGTGGATGTTTATCTGAAAATCACAGAGGCTCCAATAGACCCACACAATGCCAAATTTTTTTAGAAATGATTTTCTTTTGATTTTTCTGAAAGAAGTAGCCCAAATCAGTACAATGCTACATGAAAAACCATATTTGCAAGTTTTAGAGATGCTCAAAAATGATAAAAATTATACATTATTATAAAATACATACTTCCATAACAGAAGAGTGTGAGGGCAGATAATGATAAGTATGCTGATTACTTTGATGCTGAACCTGTAAGCCTAAGTTCCTTGTGACAGTGAAATGGAGCAAGAATAGACTGATACACAGGGAATACAAACCTCCTTGATTCAGATGACCAAAAACCCCAGAACTGTGAGTACATTTTTGACCAGGTACAAAAGGTTGCAAAATTGCCATGCAACCAAATGGCATGATTCAATGTTAGAACTATGTCTGAAAATATAGTGAGGGTCATGGCAGAGGTGAAAGTTATTGAACAGAATTCTGTCCCTGCCATTCAGTGTTGGAAATTGTAACAGGCAAAATGCTATAAGATTCTGTGAAACACACAAATGCAAAAAGTGTAGCTAAAATGTTCCTTGTGTATCAATGCTCAAACTCAAAAATTATTTAATGGGGCTTGGAACGATAGCTCAGTAGGATAAGCACTTGGCTGGCAAGTGCAGGGTCCTGAGTTCAATCCCCAGTACTGCAAATATATAAATATAAATATTAAATATATATATATATATATATATATATATATATATATATATTTAAGGGCTGAACATAAAACATTCATAGGTCTGCTGTACTTAGCAGGGATTTCTCATCATGATTGTAGGAATGTAAAAGGCATGGAGAAGTTATGGGTCAAAATATGGCATAAAATTATATGTCCTTTTACATGCAAAGACTTACTATGCTTTCAATTTATATTTTTATCCTGGAACCCATCCATCAGGTCTTTATTCTTATAGAAATAAACTGAACGATGTTTTAAACAGACTTGTGGCTCCCACATCCCAAACTAGTCAGAATGTAACACTCTACAATTGGTTTAGTAGTTTTCAATTAATTTTACCCTTGCTAAGCAAGTACAAATTGACCAGTGCAGGAACTATAAGTGACAACAAAGCAGAAAAGCCTAATACTATGTTGCAATTTCAAAATGGACAATTTTATGATGCAATCCTTGGATTTCAAAGAGATATAACATAGGTGTTGTATATGACAAAAACAAAATGGCATTGTTGATCTCAACCATGATGGAAACATTGATAGGGAAACCACAATAAAACAAAAGCCTGAGATGGAAACCTACAACAAATTAAAGATTGTGTAGATGTATTTCAGTAGATATCACTTCAAGCCCAAAGCATTGGCCAATGACTAGCTTTTACTTTACCATAAATATTTGTGGCATAAATAGTTTGATAATTTACAAAGAAAATAACAAGTGCAAAATATCATGGAGAAATTTTCTTTGAAGATTGGGACTGGATCTCATAAGAGATCATTTACAAAATAGTCTTAATAAAATCAATTATAAGTAATGTTCCCCATATTATATGCTTTTTAGAAACTTATCAAATAAATGATTTGTGCTTTTTTTAAAAAAAGGAGAGAGACCATTTACAGTACAAAAGAAACAGAGCGTTTCTGCTCAGAAAACTACAAAGAAAATATTGTGCAGCACACTGGTGATCTGAATGTTGGCAAGGCAGGCTTAGAATAACATGTACTGTATATGGAAATAGGAAAACACAGAAGGATGCCACCTTGCCTATACGAAAGTACGAGAAGAAGAAAACATTTGTGCTATGAGTGCAAGCCACATGGAACATGCACTTGTCACATCTGAAGACTGCCTTGGGCGAGACAGTTGAAGTAAAGCTTATCTCCATTGTAGACTTTTGCTTGTAGTTATATTATGTTCATGTGTATTTTCATTTTTGATATTATCGTTCAGGTTTTGTAAGCAAGTAAAAAGCTGATGTGAAAGTACTGATATCTGTTCTAAATGCTCATTATATGAAAGATATTTCATTTTATTTATATAGTATTTCCCTGCTAAGCTTGTGTGGCTCAATATAGGAAGAAGCCTCTGACAAGAGAAGGAATAGTGGAGAGGCTACAGGGTTGCCATGAAGGAAAACAAAGCTGAGCATGTGTGGGGTCTGTCTAAGCAAGACATGTGCATGGAAGCTGCGGTTGTTATGTGTGCAGACTGCCTGGGCTGTGACAAGCAAAGCAGAGCTTTGTTATTGCATAGTACTATTCGTATTTTCATTGTAGTTCATACGGAAATTTATTTCTGATGTTTTCCTTTGTTTTGTAAGTAAGTATGCAGCCAATGTGAAAATGTCCATGTCTGTTCTTAAGGCACAATATATAAAGAGTTGAATGTTTTATTTTATTGGTATTTTATTTTCTTTTATTTTTATATTTATTTACTTAATCATTCATTCATTTATTTTTGTGGAACGGGGGACTGAACTCAGGCCCTTGTGCTTGCCAGGGAAGCGCTTATTCTGCTGAGCCATCTCTTCTGCCCCGTATTTTATTTTCGTGTTAATTATACACTGTATAATAATAATCTCCTATGGCAAAAACAAAAAATAAATAAATAAATGAAAATTATAAGAACAAATTATTGAAATAAAAAAATAATAATAATCTCCTGAAGAATGAGCAATATCGGTGGGAAGTCAAGTATATCCTATAAACATGCCAGGCTAGCAAAACAAATGTGCTGTCGGTATAAATCACACTTGTGTGTGTAACATGCTGCTGTCATGGGTACAGATTACCTTAGGTGTAATTACTAACGATGTTTCTACAAGGTTCTGTTCCCATTTTCATTGTAGTTTATATAGCAATTCTATTTTTCTCTTGTTTGACTTCAGAGACTTTACACCACAAGACAGTCAATAGTTTTTCTTTCCTCTTTTTGATGATGTTAGATAGGGGATTATCAATTTTATTTAATCTTTCAAAGAACAAGCTTTTTGATTCATTCATTCTTTGAACTTCTTTCTTCGTTTCGACTGAATTAATTTCTGCCCTAATCTTTATGCTTTCTTCCCGTCTTTGGGCTCTGGGTTTTGTTTGCTCTTCCTTTTCTAGATGTCGGCGGTGCAGCATGAGGGTGCTTATTTGTTCCCATTCTGCTTTCCTAATGTGCTCATGATTTCACAGCTATGAATTTCCCTTTGAGAACTCCTTTCATCTCATCCCATAGATTCCAATAAGTTGTGCTTGACTTTTCATTGAATTGTAGATATTGTTCAGTTTCAAAGTAGGATAGATATAAAGCTACATTCTTTTAATTTAGTGAATAGAAAGATTTGTTCTAATAGTGTTAGTGGACAGAATATCATGTCTGCATCTTG
>NW_004524718.1:55878-64441 GCF_000260255.1 Octodon degus
TTATTGCTTTGTATTATTTTCCCACCAACATACCCCATAATTAATCTCACTATGTTTCAGTTTCTCTTCCATGCTGCCAACTGTATATGAAACCTGCTTACACACTTTATTTTTTCTCCTGCAATTTTTGCTTCACACTTCTATAGAAATGCCTGCACAGTACCTTAAGTAAAGAATACAAATCACCAGTTCTCTTTTGTATTCAAAAGTACCAAAAGACTTCAGATTTAGATATGAAGAAGACCCTGGAGTTTTGAAAGAATGTCCCCTGTGAAAATCAATAAATGTTTTATTCGTGACGCTGCTATTTCCTACTGCTACAGATGAGTTGTCCATCGAAGGCAGTTAAACTGAAAACCAATTCCTAACTCTTCTGAGAAGTATTTCTGGGCAGTTATCTTGAAATAAAATAGTAAACCCATATGATAAATCTAGGTACTCAACTCTCTTCATCATAGGTAAAACAGTTATTTGAAATTGCCTCAGCAATCATAACAAAAGTTTATGTCTGATGATGTTGTTTGTATGTTTACTTATAAACTCTCCATAATTATTCTGGTTTATTTCCCACAAAACGTTTCATGGCACCATCATTATTAAGAGAGTTGATTTAGAAAAGAATGAAGGTTGAAATCTGACAATATGTGTTTTAATGTCTAAAAAAAGAGAATAGAAGAATAAAATGCTCAAAACAAAGCTTTTGTAAATAATACGAAGAAGAGGTATTTAAGGGACAGGTGGTGGGTGGGGAAATAAAGAAAAATAATCATATATTCTGAACAAATATAAATTCGTACAATGTATGTGATGATTATGTATATCAAAATGTACCAATAAAAATTATATTTCTAGGGACCATGACTTCCTCATTTTTTATTTTAAAACATCACTAGGTCTTAAATTACTATTCTAATCATATTTCATTCTGTATTACAAATTTAGATGACACTAAAAGATTAATTGTCAGCTAGTAATATTTTTGTCTCAACTCCAAGAACACATTCAGGAGTTTCTAGTGATATTTATATTGACATTACTAGGAAAAGTGAATCTGCTAAGATACAGTGGATGGAGGGCAGGTATGCTATTGTCTATGATGCAAAATCTGCTGTAGTGAAGTATTTGCTGAAATATATCAAAGCACTAGGACTGAAAAGCTTGTGCCAATAAAATATAAATTGTAATTGATTTTGTGAATTAATGTGGATTTATTTGAATGATCATGCAAATTAGTCATTTAAAACAGAAATTAACTGTTTCAGACTATGGAATAATTAGTGGCTTTCTTCAAAGGATTGCCAGATTACCAGGAATGTGCTGTTTATTGCAACGAGCAGATTAAATTTTTTATGTTGAACTAATTCAGGAAGATAGAGTTTCTGATAGCTATGCATGCACCCAGGTATTTATTTGATAAATGGGAAGGTAAACATAACCTCTTTGCCTCATTTATCACAATATTTGTGTGCTGGTTTCTGAACAAAATTAGCTCACACGCAGTGAGACTCTGAAGCAAAGAATAAATAACAAAAATGTATTAATAATAAATTTTAATAGAAAATGATCCCTTTCCTTTTTTACTTTGAGGAATTACTTTCCAAGTTGATATAAATCTAAAAATATATAAGTCCCTCAGGAAAACATTTTCAATGTTGAACCTGCCATACCTCTGAGATTTACACTGTGATATTGTCATATGTTACATTCTTTAATAATTTCAGTTTCCTTTTTGTAAAATAGATCTTTCCCTGTTTGATAAAGCAAGGGACTCACAATGCTAAATTGTCTTTTAAAAGATATTTTTCATGACAGATTGTGGAGTTACAAGCACCTACGACTGAGTATAATCATAGATGAATAGAAGAATGAGCTGGAATTTAGGAGGTAAACAAACATATTTTATTAATAACAAAGGAACACGAGTCCAAGAGTCACTGGAAAAATACATTCTATTACCCTAAAGCTTTCCATGTTTGTAGATTATTTCAGGTTGTCAGTTTGGCAAACTTGAGTGAAAGGGGCATTAAAAGGGAATTTTGCCTTATTAGAGACCCTGAACAGACAAGCTTGAATAGGTCATATAGTTTATTCAAATCTGCAAAACAAAATGTAAAGCTTATATTTTATATCTGGAGTTTTCAAACTAATGTATGTTTTAAGTAGAATACATTTATTAGTGATTCATTTATAACATTTCCTTTGCAGTCATATTTTATTAAAATATTATTCAAAATAATTTTAATATTAATAATGTAAGGTCAGCTTTAAAACTTTAAAATTTTAGGGCTGGGGAGATAGCTTGGTGGACTAAGTGCCTGTCTGCAAGTGCAAGGACTTGGGTTCAATCCCCAGTACCTCATGCCATGCTGGCCCTGGAATCCCAGGCATGCTGTGCAGGCTCCTGAAACCATGTGTGTTGGTGCATGCCTGCAATCCCAGCTCTGGGGAGGTTGACAGAGTAGGATAACTATGAGTCGGAATTTCCTAGTAAGACCTGACCCAAATATATAAATTAAAAAAAACAACTCTAAATTTTAAAGTAATATTTAGTTTTCAGTAAAATTAAAGTTTTAATATAACATTTTCAAAAGTCAATCCTGGGAATTACAGTCTGATTCTTGACAAGGTGAGGGAAAGCAGTGTCATTGCTTGTATTTAGACCCCACCCCTCAAAATCTCATGTAGTCATACGTAGGGCTTTTCCCAAAGTGGCTGGATCTAAAGAGTGTAACACATAAATTGAAACTTGGTGCAGCGCTCAGCTCAAGGGCACTAGGAGTAAGGGTGTGAGTGCTACTCACCCTAAGTAGCTTGCTTGAAATAAAAGGGGCAGAAAGATGCTATGCTATTACAATTCATTATGTGTTTGTTTTTGCTCTCTTAGCTTGCCATGAATGGAAACCTCTATAAACTGTGAGCTGAATAACCCTTTCTCTCTAGCTTTGGGTATCCAATACATTGTCTCAGCCATGAGCAAAGTAACTAACACAGTTTTGATATCAGGAAAGTGGGGTTACTGTTGTCACTAAACATGGCCTTGTGGCTTAAACACCCTTGGAACTTATGTATGGGATGGGGAAGTGTTAGGAAAGGTTTGGAGAAACCACTTGAAAAAGAAACATCCTAGGCACTACTTGATGGAAGATACCTGTCAGCTCAAAAGAGGAGAATGCTGAGAGAAATCCTGCCTATAAAGACCAGGCTCAGAAGGTTTCTGCTGGGAAGGACTGTACTGACTGTTGGATTCCAGATGATGTATGTATGCCTCTGCAGAAACTTTTCATTTTGCTTGCATCTGGAGACTTTGCCTAAAGGAATTTCAAAGCAGTCTAATGCTAAACTCATGGCATAGCTAATGTTGGGGGACTATAGACAGATGTATTTTGAGAATAAAAGGAAAAAGTTCCAAAACATTTTGAGTTTGGCCAGAAAGGAAGTTACAATAAAGTTATGGACTGCATTGATAGAGCAGAGGAGATCTTGATCACTGAGAAGGAATGAGAGAATAGAAAAGGTGGCCTGAGAGCATCACTAGAAGCAGCAGGACAAGGCTGACCACATTTGCAGTCTCAAATGTGAGCAAGTGAAAGACTTTGCTTGGAGAAGAGAGTCCCAAATCACAATGTACCAGAGTGGCAGTAGCCTAGGGAAGGTTTTCCTTGGAATTTGATTCATAGGCACTGGATCCCTACAGCTAAGAGAGAAGGAAGCCTAGCTACTGCTCTAGCTCTCAGCTAACTTATACGTCATCCATGTGGTGCTGGTTTTAGGTGCATGAAGAGTGCTATGTAGGGTCAGGAAGGCTTCCACTCAGATTCCAGAAGGCCAGGGAACCTAGGCAATGTGCCCCTGACAGGGCACAGTGTGAAGATGTGAGTGCAAAGCCAAAGGTACAATAGAAAACATCAATTATCTGAAGAAAACTTCAAGGGGATGCAAAGTCACCCCAAGAGAGGATCTGTGGGAGTTACAACCACTAGCAATGCCTCAAGATCCAAGTATTTGCAATGTACAACTTGCCACAGATTGCTGATGGTGCTGGAAGTTTAACTGTGTGATGTAGTGTTTGTCTCAGTGGATTTTGCTTTTGCTGTGTTCCCATTACTTGCTGTCCCCCTGTGTGTAACTTTTGGAATGAAAATGTCTATATTGTGTCACTGATTGTTGGAAGTATTTAGCCTTCTATCCATCTGTATAGGCTTTCAGTTAAACATTTGCATTAAATCCTAATGAATACTTTGGACTTGTACTTGACAGCAATGCTTAAACTCTTTGGACTTCAACAACTCTTGTCAGGCCTGACCTAAGAAAGACCTTCATAATAAAACTTGTTGCCCTTTACTAACCGCATGCTTCTGTCAGCAAACAGAAATGTCAGCTATGAAGAAATTTAGGACATGCCATCTTCCTTGTGCCAGAATGTGCAGCAGGACACACATACCATCACTGACTATCTTTGGCACTTGGATCCAACATGTTCCATTCAGATTCCATGAGATAACAAACCTCATCCGCAGACCCGATATTAACTCAAACCTTCCCATGACTGGCTTTTGATACCACTCTCATTTCAGCCTGCCTGTACCTAAACAGAATTACATCCAGATTTTTCTCCACTTGAACTTTTTTTCTGATGTTTCTTCATGCACCCCCTTTAAGAACCCTTAAATATGGACTCAATGCCTTTCGTATAAAGGGAAATGAATGAGTCTTTGGGGACCCAGGTTAGAATTCTATGGTTTGTGTCTTGATGCCCCTCAAAGCCTCATGTGGTTATATATAGAGCTTTTCCAGAGGGGGTTGGATCTAAAGGATGTGACCCTGGGGTTGAATCATGGTGCAGAAATAGATTCAAGGGCACTAGGAATAAGGGTGTGAGTGATACTCAACCAAAGTAGCCTTGATAAAGAATATGGAGCAGAAAGATGCTCATAAATTCCCTTGCTCGATTTTTCTGTCTTCTGCTTGGCATGCACTGGTTCTCCTCTGCCAAGTTACCCTGCCTTGGAGCCAGTCATGGGCTGAAACTTGGACATACAGCGAGCTAAATAGACCTTTCCTCTTTTAATTTTGGGTGTCCAGTATATTGTCTCAGTAGCGAGAGAACTAACAGAAGTAGTTTCATCAGTTGTTTTGCATGTATCCCATAATGTATCATCAGGTATCAGAAACTAGAAAAAGTAAATGGGGCAAGTAGAACATGGTCCTATACCACAGCAGAAAGGGTCCCAACAATAGAAATAAAGAACACGTGTTCAATTTATTAAGATATTAAGATCAAAGACTGACAAAGTTTCAAATGTTTAAAATTCAATGAGAAATATTCCTTTATAGGTATTATCCAAGGCAGATGATCAATAAACATTACTGAAATTTATGTTTCAACATCAAATCTGTTCAAGTTTATCAGGTGAGCATTAGCATCGCAATTTTGAAGTTTTCGAATGTCTTTCCCTTGGTTTAGATAAAAAGAAAAAAAAAAAAAACAGAAAATAAGCAAAGCCATTTAAAAGATTTGGACTCATTTAATGAAAAGTGAAGAAAAAATTTAGTTGAAATTTCAAAGGTGATCCCAATAACTGTGTTCACTTGTCTGATTATGAAAGTTAACGATATTTTATAATTTTTTCATTTTTGTTCCCATTATTTCTAAGTTTAATTTGGTGCTTAGTCAAGTATACAGTAGACGTTTCTTCTTTTTTTCTGTATTTAGTACAGGGTACAGGGTCTCTGGGGTGTAACTACGTAGATCGGACTCACAGTGAGCCTCCTGTTTTCAGCCTCACAAATGCTGGGATTACAGGCACAAACCGCCATGCCCAGTCTCAATCACCATCTCAGTTTGCCCAGAGGGTGGGGGCTGGCTTAGCACACCGCGCACTGAACTCTGGCCTCTGTGTTCTGCCTAAGCAGGCTCTTTAGTCCGATAAGCTATCAGGCCAGCCCTTGGACATTTTTCTAGTCATTGAATTATTTGAAAATAAAATTTCTAGAAGACTTTTAAGTATGCTTTCTAGAGCTGTATTTGCATATAATACTAAAATGTAAAACAATGACTTGCTTTACGAGTGAAGCTTAGAAGAGTGACAAGTAGTCTCAAATAGACACAGAACCTTGAAATGAGATGCTAAGAATAATACAGAGTTTCAAATCTCAGATTGTAAAAATTTTCCCCTATGTGTAGATTAAAGGGAGGAAAAGTGCTTAAATATATATGAGTGTAAATTCTTTGCAACTTTTTCATTTTCTACAAAATTAGAAATTATTAAAAATACATTCCTAGAAACAACCATTTTTATCTAAAATGCCATGTTTAATAAAGCATATTTATGATAAACTGTTGAATCAACTAATTCTTTTTCAGCTTTATAATCAAACAACAGCTCTATGTTTGTTGATGTTAGCCCTGGATTTTCAAAAACAGTAAGAAGAAAATTCTTCTCATGTTAACCTCTTCTCAAAGTTTTTCTAAAGGAAGGCTGAAGATGTAGCTCAGTGGTAGAGTGCTTGCCTAGAATGCACAAGGACCTGAGTTCAATCCCCAGTACCAAAAGAGAAAAAAAAAAAATGAAACCAAATTTTTCCAAAGCAAATATCCTTTGGATCATATCCATTAAGGTAAAGTGTAGAACTAACTTACAACTCTTTGTTCAAATGTATTTCAGAAATGAAATTTATGTAAAATATAATGTTGAGTAAAACAGATTTTTCATAGGAGTATACGGTCAGTGTTCGTATTAGTCCACATTGTGCTGATAATGCTGAGCATCGGAGACTGGGAAATTTCTGTGTGACAGAAGTTTGTTTCACACAATTCTAAAGTCTAGGACTCTAATTCTAAGGTGACTGCGGAGAATCTTTGGTGACGTTATGTCTTGTTTCCAAGCTGACAACTTGAATATGGCCTGGAATGGAGAAGAACACTGTCCTTACATGGGTGATGTCAGTACATGCTGCCTCTCCTCTGCAGAAGAGCAGAAGAGACAGGCTCACTTCCCCAAACCCTTTAGAGCAGCACTAAGCCACCAAGGAAGGCTCAAATGCTCACATTAGGCCTCGAGTTGCAACTCTGCTGCATGTGCCTGCTTTGGTAGCACATAGGCCCACACTGTTACCCTGAGGATTAAGGTTCCATCACATACATTGTGAGTGGAACAATATTCAGGGGACCGGGGAGATAGCTTAGTAGAATAAGCACTTGTTTGTCAAGCACAGGGTCCTGAGTTCAATTCCTCATAGCACAAAAAATAAAAAGGAAAAATATTCAGATCATGACAAGATAGTAGTTTCACACAAGGAAGAAATACACACACATACACACACACACAGGAAAATACATCCATGCAGTTAGTTTTCATTACTTATAATGCTTATGCTCTATAAACTGAGCAGAAATTTTTAAGTAGTGACTATTGCACCATTGCTCCTAGGGAACCCATACAGGTTCATTCAAGTTCCTCATCACATTTTTATCAATTAATCAATGTAATTTTATTGAATATATGTTTCTGCTAAGATACTTCTGCGAAAACTTATCTAATATTTCTGTTAACTCCTTAACAATTAACTCATCCAACAGTACTACAACTTAGGTCTGAATCAACCATATTAAACACATATTTTCCGTATGGCAGAATCACAGGGAAATTTTGTTTAGAACACTACATAATACTTCACCACTGTATTTGGCAGCTATATTAAGTGGTAAAATCACTTTTCTAAGAAAGCACAAAAGAGCGAAAAATGTGGCTCAGAGAGTGCATTGGGGGGCCCTTGTCTATAAGCTGAGAACTGGAGTGAGCTCAGAGCACCACCTTCCTGTCCTCAGCTACTAAGGTGCATGCTGGGTATATTTTCATCTCTACATGTTTGTAGATTATCATCACAATATCATAAGTTATGGCTCTAAGGACAATGAAATCTTGCTGAATATATTCACAAATATGAAATTATTACATTTACATGTTCAAATATATGTACATATCCAATAGCAAAAATAGCAAACCTGATATAATGGGATTGAAAGGGAAAGGGGAGTTTATGTGGGAACATTTGGTTATGATTTCACATTTTTTCATAGTTTTTTCACATTTGTAGTTATCAAGTAGATGGTTTGTGTATTAGGTATCCTTTGGAGTTTGGGGAAATATCCAGAGCAAAACATCGGGCCCTGGATAGGCACTGCACGCTGTGAGCAGGCAAGCCCCTGATTCTCAAGAGACATGTACTTCTGGGTGGAACCTTTGGGAGAATAAGAGCAGATGTGCCTAGCACAAAAAGCCCACATGCCGAGCAAAGAGCTGGACCATCCTTAGTTGATGGAGCTCCTCACTGTCTATTGCAAGCCTCACTCACAGACACTCTGAGCACTGCATCTGAAACATTATTCTTCTTGCTGCCTCTCTGGCTTTTGTTTTACCATCTATCAAAGCTCTGAGTACTGTGAGAGATCTCATACAAAATAGCTGATCTTGTAACCAAACTCAGTAGGTCTGGTAAGTGAAAAGCCAATAAGTACAACCAGGAGATGTAGGAGCAAAGATGGTTCATCACATGTAGGCTG
>NW_004524718.1:65796-67086 GCF_000260255.1 Octodon degus
AAAAAAAATGGAGGCATCAATTAAGGAAGATTAGAACTCTCACTCCTTGTTTTCTTTTGCTTGTTATTTATCAAAGTGATGCAGTAAATGACAACAGAAGCTCTAAATATAAGGGCTGGCAAGATAGCTCAATGGATTAAGCACCTGCTGGAAAGATCAAGGAACAGGATTCAATTCCTAGTCCCACACGCAGTCCTGGCCCACCCCCAGGTCTGCTGAGCCAGTGACCAAGTCCAGGTGTGGGGGTGCACACCTGTAATCTCAGCACTGGGGAGGATGAAAACAGGAGAATCGCTAGGAGTCTGAGCTGCATAGTGAGACCCTGTACCAAATACATAAATGGAAATAAATAAATAAGATAATTAAAGTTAAAATAAATATTTTAACTCCAAACCTGTTAGATGTCTGAGATGCAGAGTTTGTGTTCTCTAAAATTGAAGGATGAATTTTAGAACTATAAAGGTTAAAGTATGAAGCATTTACTGCAGGTTAGAAAGCTCCTGCCTGAGAAAGAGAGGAGGGGTCACTTAGACAGTGGGGTTGCCCAGGACCCCAGTTCTTCTGGGAAGTTTATAGAGTTCAACAGTGTGGGTACAATATGGGTTACAGCTACGATCATCCAATAAAATTGTAAGTGTAGCTGTCATATAAAATTTATCTACTGGAGAATCAAGTCATGTAGCAAGTGTGCTTGGAATGAAAACAGATGTTCTCAGGTGTGATAGATTTGAGGATCATGGTTGTCCACCGAGATGACTGATCTCTATCTAGACTTTCTTAGACCAGGTGTTCTCACATATCCCATCAATTGAGAAATGTGCAGGCTTCATCCTTTTGTAGTTATCCTGACACACCTCCAAGCAGTGTGTCTCCAGTCACAGTTGTAGAATGTTTTCACCTTTCACTATGACTTTCTCAAAGGCCCAGCCCTGTCTGACTACTATGATATTCCTGCTCCACTTAGCTCCCTGTAATACAGGGACCACCTACCGAAGCCCTGAGTACTGGGAGAAATCTCATATAAGATAGCTGATCTGGTCTGTTAAGTGAAAAACCAGTAAGTGCAACCAGGAGATGTAGGAGTAAAGATGGTTCATCACACGTAGGCCACAAGGTATAACTGTCAAAGCAGTGACTCTCTGAAGCAAGCAAGTGATGGTATCTTATTGCAGAAGTTTTCACATATTCACAGAGGAAAGACACATTCTAACATGTAGAAGTGTGCACATTCATGATCATTCTTAGCTTGACATCACAAAACATGTTTTATAAAGGTGGTTGAGGGCCCGG
>NW_004524718.1:84861-89484 GCF_000260255.1 Octodon degus
TAAGAAGAATATATGCAGTGTATTATTTGTTGAAACTGTACTTCCGATTTGATTTGAAATTGTCTCATTGCTATCTGTTTATCAATAAAAGTTTGATAAAAATGAAAATAAAATAAAAAAATTTCTCAAGGATAAAATATACTAATAGCTACTAAAATAAATATGTGACTTTTGCTAGGAAAAAAAAAAGAAATAAACAGTTAGTAAGCTTTAAATTCTGTGTTAGTCTGCATAATGTTATAAAATCTCAACACTCATTCCATCCTGCTTCAAACTGGGATTATGGTGTGGTGCTGAGTCAATAGCCCAGGGAGGCCAGGCCCCCTATTCCACTTCGTAATGGGTACAAAGCAGGAGAGAAATGATGCTGGTGATTCTGATACGCCAGGAAACCACAAAGAATTTCTTTGAAGCGAACAAGTATAATTTCTGTACATAACATGAAGGGAAATTTGTGTGCCACAGTTAGTAAATTCAATCTGAAGAAAAAAGAATCTTATCAATGAAGGCATGATGAATTTAAAAAAAAATTTCCTGTATTACAAACTGCAAACACGACAGCCACAGTGTGGTAACTGTTTAGCTAAGAAGGGAGAGAAACTGAAGTATAGGACCTGGTGCTATCCACATTTTTAGGTACTTATTGTGGGATTCGGATTATATCTCCAATAAATAAATGGTAGTATAGTGTATTAAGTGGCTCTGATTGACTCAGTGTTTTTTCAAACGGAAAGAAAAACCAAAAACTTGTCTCCATGACTATGTTAATGTGTTGTAAGTGGTGGGCCGCATTACTTCAAGAGCCTGTAATCCACGTGGTACATTAAAGTCAGAGAATGTGGCAGAGGAAGGTGTCCCTCAGAAAACCACCAAATGAAAAGGTCCAGAAGGGTGAGCACGTCCTTAAATTCCTTGCAAAGGCATGGAGATAATGGCCTAACTTACACGGGGCCCCACCCCTAGAGGTCCCACCTTTCCCAATAGCGCCACTGGCTTCCAACATTCAACATATGAGCTTTTGGGGAACCTTTCGGATCCAAACTATAGCAAGCAGCAAAGCTGTACCAGGTGTAAGAAACTGTTCTCAAAGGAACACCACATTACCTGGGCTGTCTTTTTAAGTACAATGAGCATTTTTAGTGCTATCATGAAAAATAACAAATCTTTTTAAGTTCATCTCCTTTCAACAGTGAATCATAATTCAAAATATTTTGCAAGTAGTAAAACCCTCAAATCCTCAGCTTCAAAACTAATCCTTCAAAAAATATTATTGCTTATTAGTAAAATTTACCCTATCATTTTCCATCTTGTTGCCAACAACAACAAATATATTACTTTTGCAAACATTTCTCTGTAGTAATCAACTTGAATAAACAACTGAGCAAAAATAATTCAACAAGTCAAATTTACAAGGAGAAATTTCAGAGGGATAATTTACATGAGTTCATTTAACATTACAAATAAAATTTAATGTTTTGTGATATATACATCATCCTTAACAAAAGTTGAATTCCCTTTAGGCAGGAAAACAGTCAGTGATCTAAAAATTCATTTCCTTGGATCACCAGAGGAAATAACCAAACATATGTTTATTGAACTGTTCTTTGATCTTATAAAACACTCCCTTTGATGCTTAATATTGGAATTTTAAAGTCAATTCCAAAAGACACGCAATAGCTTGCTAGTAATTATTTGTGTATTTTATCATGTAAAGCTTAATGTATTGTGACATTTTTAAAGTATTTATATTGGGTAGTAAATTAAAATGGGAACATTCCAAAGGACTACTTTATCTCCTTAGCACCATTATTTTGATATGAAAAGTTTAAAGCTAAGTAGGTTCTATATTTTGATAGCATATGGAAACCATTTCTGTTCTTTTGTCATAACCCTTTTCATCTTCTCTTATCACTTTAAGCCCAATTATTTTTTCTCCTTCTTCTCCATTCCTGTTCCCTCTTCTCTTTTTCTCTGTGTACTTAACGACACTCCACAATTTGAGTATATTAACAATGATAAAACAAAATCTTACAGAATTGTGGTAGTAATTTCTCAGACTTCACAGCTACTTTCTTACACCCAACTTTAAAAGAACTTTTATTTTTCACATTGCTGTGTTTGTATTGCTTTATGTTGTTTTATTTCTGCTTTTGTTCTCAGCGTTTGTTTTTGTTTTTTTCCTCTTACAAAAATAAACGAAAAAATATTTTTCACAGTCCACAGAGTCTTAAAGTCCTTTAGATGTTGAAAAATATTTCCACTATTGTCTCATAGTACAAATGCTATAGAGGTGCTGGAGAGATAAAACGGTGCCAAGGCTTTTGTGAGCATGTAGGAAGAACTTGGGTCACACATGTAATGTGAAAAAGTAAAAGAAAAATTAAATAAATGCTATTAAAATATAGCTTCTTATTAGAAAAGGAAATTCTTCCTCTTCAAAACTAAATAATGTCTCTATACATGAAAAACACAAAAATAGTTTCTAGTCAAAGAAAATTAGTTTCACTCTCTACTCTTAATAAATTGTTCATTTGATTACCTGCTGATATGAATATATGAGTCATTGACAAAAAAGCATGTAAAGTTTGCTAAAGCTATGCAGTATTCTGACATACAAATATATTATATCAAACTATAAATCTTTCTTTTTTACAATGTATTTGGTACAGGGTCTCATTACGCAGCGTTGACTCAGAGTGTTCCTCCTGTTTTCAGCCTCCTCAGTGCTGGGATTACAGGCATGTGATGCCATGCTTGGACTCGGTGGTGGGCTCAGCACACCCAGGGGCAGGTTTGGCATGGCATTTGGAGCCAGGGATCAAACTTCCAACCTCTGCACTTGCCCAAGCAGGTGCTTAGTCTAATGAGCTATCTCACTGGCCCTCAGCAAACTATAACCCTTACACAGGACTCACAACCAAGGTGGTCTCCGTGCAATAGTTTAGTAGGGGTTTCCTCAGAGCTCCCCTCACTTAGTTCCCAAACATGGTGCTCATCCTTCCTCAGTGCCCTCTTCATCTGGGTAAAGTATCCTGCTGATGCATACCTGATGCCCTCACTATCTCATGCAGTTTCTCACAAATAAGATCATCAATAGCTCGATTTTTTTTTTCATTTTCTACTGAACCTTAAGCTTCTTCCATCATTTGTCTTTGTTTTCTATTCTAAAGTTTATTTATTTATTTATTTATTTATTTATTTTTGGTACCTGGGATTGAACTCAGGACCCTGCATTTGCCAGGCAAGCGCTTATTCTACTGAGCTATCTCCCCTGCCCTATCCTAAAGTTTTTTCAGGTCTTTTCCATAGTCTTTCTTTTAATAAAATTTCATTACATTTTATTGGAAATAAGGCACATGGAATAAAGATAGTTTGTACAAGTTGCTAAATATTCTTTAGAGAAAAGAAACTGTCATTGAGTATCAGGGCCAGTAAAGCTAGAGTGACTTCTGTAACTGTTGATACATTGTGTCAACTGGAAAAGTGTAGAAACTTAACTGAGCAGAGGGCCAGGGTTCTCCCTCTGGAAACATCCTCATCCTGAACAAGAGGAGGACATGAAGATTGTGTGGGTGCTACTCCTGTCCTGGAGTTAGAAAGCCTGCATACAATATAAGGAAGGGAAAGAGGCTTACTTTTCCCCTTGTGCTTGCGTTGCATTTGCTGTCTTCTGCCACTTTAAACAGTTGCCCTTCTGCCATGCCACCCTGCTTTGGAGCCAGCTGACTACACACTGAAATCTCCACAAATTGTGAGTTAAATAATCCTTTCCTTCTTTAATTTTGGGTGTGAGGTATTTTGTCCTAGCAATGAGAAAAAAGGAAGACACATGTTAAGTAATAAAATGAAGGGCCAGCCAAATAGCTCAGCAGATTAGGGCACCTGCTTAAGCAGACACAGGGCCCAGGGGTTCGATCTCTGGGCCTGCTGTGCCAACCCCACTTCCAGGGTGCACTGAGAAGGTGATTGAGACTGGGCATGGTACACGCATGCCTGTAATCCCAGCATTTGTGAGGCTATAAACAGGGGGATCACTATGAGTCTGATCTACGCAGTGAGACCCTGTATACCCTGTATACCCTGTACATCCTGTCCTAAATAAAGAGAGAGAGAGAGAGAGAGAGAGAGAGAGAGAGAAAGAAAGAAAAAAGTAGATATTTTCATATTTCATATTTCATTATTTGTTCTATGGTTCAGCTTTGAATAAACAGTTCCTATGTATGGATGTCATTTTCAGTGAAGCTGCTGTTCATTTGGGCTGATCATTGGTAAAAAGTTAAATTGTTTGAACAGTGTTTTAAAATTTGTATTATTCAGGGAGATAGCTCAGTGGCATAAGCGACTGCCTGGCAAGCGCAAGTTTGATCCCTGGAATGGCAAAGTAAAACAAAATAACAATAATAATAACAATAATAAAAAGAGAGTCCCAGCCCAGGCGCAGCTTGGGCCGGACCCTCTCCCACCCCCTCGGGCCGCCCCCCACCACTCCGCCATACCTCCCCACCCCTCCCGCTGAGTAGGAAAGGAGCTGAGCACAGCAACCAGACCTAAGCCAGACGCAGCTGGATAAGTCCAAACTCTGTAGAGCTCCACCTGAACTTCAGTACGTGTGAAGGTTATAAC
>NW_004524718.1:94084-100379 GCF_000260255.1 Octodon degus
TTACGTGAAACTGGTTAAAAAAATAGTAAGAAATTAGAAAGGAGAAAAAACTTAAACATTAACTGTACCTTTCAATAGACCAGCAGAAATCAGTACAATTATCTAAGCTCATATATATTTTTTCCATTCCTTCTCTCTTTCTTTAGTCCTCTTCCTCACTGCAGTCATTTATGTTCCTTTCCTTTGAATATATATTTTAAGTCTATACATACATTTCGCTTGACCAAGCTCCAGTCAAGCCTCATGAGCTCCCCTGGACCCACCTGTGTACATCTTTGCAATGCCTGCTTCCTAGGAAGGGCCCCTAATCATCATTTTAGCAGGAACCTTTTATGTTCAATGCCTGATCATTCTTGATATCTGATCTGTATGAGAGTATCTACCATCATGGTCCTAAATAGTGTTTGTCAACAAGATTTCAGTCAGGTACATTGAATTGTTTTTGTTTATCAACTATCACTTATTTCATTGCTTGTAACCTCTTCTCTACTGCCCTAAAGAAAAAATGTGCATTGGAGGCCTCATTATAACATTTTAAATGACAATATCAAAGCAGGCAATATTCATGGAAAATCAAAGAAGTAGCGTAATAACATACATACATTTCTAATATATTTGTTTTAATTTTGAAACTTTATTTAGGTTATAATGTATTACTACCAAGACTGGGATTTTATTTATTACTTCATAAGCTGATAGTACATGCAATATATTAAATGATTGCATTATATCACCTCATTATTTGTTTTACAGTAATTTCATTTTTCTCCATTATCACAACACTATATTTTCTTAACAGGTACTTAATTTTGAATAACATTTAGTCAAGCTATCATGATACCAAAAAAATGGAGACTAAAACTGTCAGGAAAAAAAATTGTCTCTGTGGGATAAAAACCTGCAAAGGGGGCTAGAAAAATTGTTGTCTCCAACAGTCCTGAAGGTCACATTACTGACAACTCTTGAATAAATGGATGATAAAATTTATTATAACTCATTCCATGATTATACTGTATTAATTAATCAGAACCATTTTCTTTGTTTCCAACAAGATATGAAAATTTATTTAAAGAACAGTCTAGGGCCGGGGAGATGGCTCAGTGGAATAAGCCCTTCCCTGGCAAGCGCAAGGGTCTGAGTTCAATCCCCGGTTCCACAAAAAAAAAAAAAAAAAAAGAACAGTCTATGCTTAAAACTCTTAGCATATAATAATATACACAAAATTATTAAAACAGAATAATTCCTTTAATATTTGAAATCTGTTTAGTTATAGCAATGCAGGTTTAATGGTTTTCATCTGTAGGCAAGAAGGAAAAATTTCTGTCAATAAATTTAAATGCATTTGAAATAATCCCCAAATCTATAAAATTGTTGGCAATCATATAAATCACATAATACCTTCTGTTTGCAAAACATATGTCTTGCAGTGGTCTTCCAACTGCAACATAATGTTTCATCATAAATATTTATTGATAATTTAAGAAAAGTTGCATTATAGTACTGGTAGGTAATGTATTCAAATAGTCTTTATTAAATCCAGCTGGGAGTCTAAAACATATAATTCATCAAACTATCCTATAATAGAATTGCAGTAACTGAAAAATATAAAGACAGTTTATTCCAAAAGATCTTTGTGAAGTAAAAACTTTTCACACTAGTTTAAAAAATAAAGCTTCTGGAAAAGATCTCAATTATTCTTTAATCACATTAGCAAGCTAGAGGTCCTGTGTTTAAATCCACAGTCTGCCTTGGGCTTCTTGAGGCAAAGAATATATTGATTTCTGCACTGGGTCTCACGCAGAGAGAAGAGGGCAATAGTGCATTATGCCACAATCAATGCCATTTGGCTGTGCCATGTTCCAGGCTATAAATATAGATTTCTTTTGCAAGTTATATTTTACCTATAATCTTTATTTTGTTTTGGAGGGACAATTTACTACTTCAATTTTAACTGCATGTCAGTCCATTAAATCCTGATTCTGCAACATCAAAAGTCTGATATTTTATAGAGCTGATTAAAAAAATAAGCTTACATATCAGGAATAATGTATTCATGCTGTATTTCATATTACTGAGACTTAATAAAACATTCTTCCTTGGGGTTCCTCAAGGAATGAACCTACAGAGTACTATGGCAAGAAGAAAGGACCTGTAGAGGGACATTTGGAAAGATTACAAAAAATATTTCTAGGGGCTGGTGAGATGGCTCAGTGGTCTAAAGCACCTACTTAGAACAAGCTTAGTGAAACACAGGGACCGCGGTTCAATCCCCCAGCACCACATGCCAGCCAGGGCCGCCCCCTGGTGGACTGAGCTGGCCACACACACACACACACACACACTAATAAATAAACTGAAAAAAATCATATAAAAAAATAAAAAAAATATTTCTACCACATAATCCATCTGACACTTCCCAGGAATAAAAAAGTTTCAGACAGAAACTAAAAAGAACACAATTTTTTTAACACAACTTCAAAAGATCTCCAAACTCAAACTAAATATAAACCAAATTTTTTTTGCCAAAACTTCAAAAGATCTCCGAACTCAATTGTTCTCTAATCATGTTTATCCAATCTTTTATTCATGTTGCTTTTCGTTTGTACAAAATTTATTTTTATTAGTAATTTATAGAATTTTGGCAGCACTTTCAGGTTTTACACCTTACAGGAAATTAATGAATTGTTTCTTCTAACAAAAAAGGGGAGAAATTCTTGTTCTAAGCAAAAAGGATAATTCCTCTGGCATTTTTGTGTTTATTTTTATTAGTACATGTTTGCATTACATAATACACTACTATTTCCTGTTCTTGTTTTCAAAAACCATGAAAATAGCACATGCATAATAAGAATATAATGAATTTTAAAAATACACTTCCATTTCACTTAGTATAATATAAGCCACCTGAAACTTGGAAAACACAGAAGCCGGTGTCTAAAATCTAACATCACAAATACCATTAAAATTAAAAGCACAGAGTAGTGCTACACTGCCTTCTGAAAATATAAATTTTAAGTCAAAAAAAAAATTTAAGTCCTGAATTTATACAAACTTGACACCACGTACATATTCAAAATACATACAATATGCTTAAAATAAGTTACTGAACAGTGTGATGTTGATAGTTTATAAACTCATTAGATTATCTTTTCATTTTACTGAAAAATCTTATAAATTATATTAAAACATTTTCAGGATAACAGTCTATTTAGCACATATATGATGAAATGAAAGCAAGAGGATTTCCTAATCTACCCAGATTCTCAGTAGTGCACTGGTAAATTGTGGAGTTGGGATCCCAACTGAGTTAAATAGTCATGAAAACTTTCTCAGCTAGCATTACAGAATCATCTTAAAGCAGCTTTTATCCACAATTATTTTCATATATTCCCCTTTAATGTGTCTATTTATCTTCATAAGTTCTACACATGACCACCATTGTAGTTTGAAACTTCTTCACTGCACTAGCTAAGATGTATTTCAGAGCCAAGAACCTCAGTATCAATATTTTCAAGTTCTAAAACTGTATTTTTCTACAATGACAGCAGTTCTAAGCCCAAGGGAAAAATGTGGAGATGTAGTTACACTGTCAAAAGTGTCTGATATGAAATTATTGAAGCTGAATTTAGAATTTATTTTTTTTGTACCAGGAGTGCAGTACAGGACCTAGCTCTTGCCAGGTAGGTTCTGTGCTACTGAGCTATGTCTCTGATCCCTGAGCTGAGAATTTTTTTTTTCTTTTTTGCGGTACCTGGGATTGAACTCAGGACCTTGCACTTGCCAGGCAAGTGCTTATTCTACTGAGCTATCCCCCCTGCCCAGAGTTGAGAATCTTGACCTTCAATAATGACATTCTCTAAGAAAGATTCACCACCTTCCTGGGTTGGAGCCCACACTAGGGACTTGCTGTGCTGAGTCTCTGATTCTGGACTCTTCTGTCAGCAGCAGTAGGCTGACCTACCATGCTTACTGCTTAACAGCTACAAAATGATGCTGACAGGGGTGTCAGATCCTATGTAATGTAAAGAATAGTTAGAATAAGTAATGTAATGTGTGATCCTACAGGAATAACATTGTCTATCACGATTATATTTGATTAAGAGTACCAAAAAGGAAAATTAAGAAATATTATATAAATATTAAAATATTTCCTCTATCAATAAATGAAGCCCTAATCTGGGTTTAAGTGATGACAGATTCTATCTAACATCTTGTAAATGTCTGAGTGACGACCATCTTTGTTCCTTTTTTCTCATCGCTGGAATAAAATGACCAAAGTAGTGAATCCTGACCCTCAACATTAAGGAAGGGAAGGTTTGGTTAGCTCACAGTTTGTGGAAGTTTCCATCCATACTCAGCTGGCTCCAAGGCAGAGGGGCACATGGCAAAGGACAGCAGTTCATGGTGGTGGAAAACAGCAAAACAGCCAGCAAATGGGAGGAGTAGTGGCAACAATGGCTGCCGAGAGCTAGTCTCTCTCCTCCTCCTATTGCCTTCAGGCTGTCCGCCCCTGGAAGGGTGCAGCCCCCACTCTCATTGTCCCTGCAGTACTCAGACTCTCAGTTCCAGCCATGGATCATGAATTAATCACAAGATCTAGAGCCACGCCCATGACTGCATGAGGATTTGGGGGGACACCTAGACACTAATGATAACAGTGACAGTTACTGTTTGCTATTTAGGCATGAATATTCTTTTATAAAAGGTATTATGAGGAGTTTCTCATGGAGGGATAAAATACAAAGAATTTATAAATGTGTTACATTGTATTACTGAAGGAGATACTTTCATAGATACTATCAGGTTCAATCTATACTCTAAAGTATTTCTTCAAAAGGATAAAATACCTGCATGGAATTTGTCTGTGTATTTATTAATTACAAAAATTCTATTTAGATCTTTTTATTTTATAGTTTAGGACAGTTATAATTAGATTATTAGAGTGGCTTGTTTCTGTCAATCTTAAAGGAAACATTGAGACTGTATTTAGAGCTAATAATATACAAAATAGAATGAACTTGATCTTCAGTGAAAGCCAATGGAGATGGTATTTTCCAAGACATCATCTTAGGTAATTAACATGATAACATAAAATTAGTCCTAAGAAAGTAGATTTTATCTTTGAGTGTTTTTCTGAATTCATTCTTCCTCACATGTTCAAATTAGCATATACAATGCTGCCCATGCTCTTAAGTGACTTTTTCAAATGTAGTAGGGAATCCTGAACATAACATTGTTGCTTTTAAAAGGAGAAAAAGAGCTTGAGTTAGGAAAACACTTTTGTTCAGTAGTTGATGCAAGCAATATTTCAGTGTAGTAATGTTTCTACAAATGGAATTGAGGAGTCCAAATTGAATATAAGGACCTATGAATTCACAGATTAGTGTATGTACATGTAATGATGCAACTTTTGTTTTTTGTCACTTTGTCCCTCAGTCCATAACGGATTATCCAATGATAAGCCTGATTTTCTACTATAAATTTTCTTTTAGAATGAATAAGAATGTATTTCCAACTTTACAGCAATGTTTTATAAATTCATGGTCTAGAGACTTCAGCAAACATATTCAAATGACAGTGTTATTGAAGAGGATATCAATAAAAACTTTATAATCAAATGCAGTACTAAATTAATAATACCAAACACAACAGCAATGACAGACATAGCAGAAAAAAAATTTGCATTGAGCATACCAATTTGAACATCTCTTTCAACCTAGAATTTATGCAGAAAAACAGATAAGATTTGGAAAAACTTTGAAGATTCTGCTACATTATTCACATTTTCATTTATCAAGAGAAAAATATATAATGGAAAATACATTTTAATAAATCAAATTTCTAATAGTGAAAGAAACTAATTTGGTTTCTTCATGAAATGAGGGTAGCATTTTTCTGTTCTGAATAATAACATATAAAGCTGTTTAAATGGGCCATACTGCAATAACAAAGTTATAAGTCACCATAATTATGTGTCTCCTTCTCTCTTCCTTCACAAGGTTTTCCCTCTTAAAGTGGGATGAATAAATTTACTTCCTTCCAAAGATTTGTGAAGCTAAAGAAAATTATGTTAGGAAAAATATTTAAAACTGTACTTAAAATCTCTGAATTTGCTAAAACAAGATTCATTTAAAAGACATTTATTAATTACAAAAATTCTATTTATATCTTTTTAAGATCCCTTTAAAAGACATTAATTGAGATCCTGCCTTCCCTTTCCTTGTATTATATCTTTCTATTTGTATTTCTTCTTTAGAGTTCTTATACTAGGGAGACTATACGATATTTACACATG
>NW_004524718.1:101959-122370 GCF_000260255.1 Octodon degus
TTTATACCGATGAATGTCCATTTTGTATCTGTGTATTCAAAGAGGTTGGGATAGATATATAGTTGCATTCTCTTAGTGAATAGAATGATTTGTTCTAATGGTGTTTGTAAACAGGATCACAAGTCCGCATCTTGTACAGCAATTAACCACTAAGAAGAATATATGCAGTGTATTATTTGTTGAAACTGTCCTTCCAATTTGATTTGAAACTGTCTCATTGCTATGTGTTTGTCAATAAAACTTTGGAAAAAAAATAAAAAATAAAAGACATTAATTGTTTTCTTTGCATAAAAATAAAATGTTTATTTGGAGAAGAAATTAATACATCAAGGCAGAAATTTTCAAAATACAGGAAATCAGAGCAAATATAGTAAAAATGAAAATAGCAATCTTTGCTATCATTTTCACCTTTTCTGTCATGTACTTATTTGTAAATACAAGTCAAAGTTCCCCATCTGGATATGTCCTTCCTTGTATTCTTTTTTACACAAAGACCAGTCCCACGGGATTCTAAAACGGTTCTCAGTTGAAAGAAATGAAGTCAATTTTCTGCCCTGGCATTCTGGCATTGGCTTCTGGGAAGGACACTTAGAAATCTTATTCAGTAATTGTTTGAAAAAGTGTGTGAATCTTAGAAAGTTCATGAGATATTTAGTTCTGTTCACACGATTTTCAGCCTTGCAGTTTGCCAACAGTTTAAAATTAATCATACTTTCCTATTATTCATAGGGCTGAAATTCTCAGAAAAAAAATATGAAATTGTCCTTTTCACTTTTATTTTCTGAACCACAGTGAGAGAAGCACGCTTTTTCCTGTAGGTGGTGCACCAGAAGAAGAGATGACCTCATCACAGAACAAATTCAGAGAGAATGATCGTAGCTGAGGATGTACGGACTGAGAACAGATGGAAATGCTGGAAGTGTAGTGCCTATTGTTTGGGTTTTTTGATTCATAAACTCTGTCCTGGATCCTTAGTTTCATCTGTGCTATATATTGGTTTATTTCATTATTTTCAGAAAATACTCACAAAAATCAATTATTCCTCGTACAGCTTGGAAGAGTGTATCTCCCGACTGGGTTCGCTCCTTCCCTCTATTTCTAGGCCACCATGACTTATGCAGTTTCGTGCTGAGACACCTCTATCTTTAGACTGAAAGATGTGGAAGTAGGCCAGGTGTCCAAATAATAAAATCTGCCCAAAAGCTGCATACATATTTTACCTCTAATTTTATTGAGGTATCATGAGCTTAATGTAGTTACCTTTGGCCTCTGCAATGACAACAGGTGCTCAAAGTGGCTGCCATTAGCTTCCAGGGATTTCTTAGTAGAGTGAACTGCATACAAGTTTTTGGTGGATTCTATACTTATACTGGGAAAGAACATTGTTTTGATTAAAGATTTATGGCATATGGGCCGGCCAAACTGCTCAGGAGATTAAGCACCTGTAACCAGACACAGGGCCCAGGGGTTGGACCCCATGCCTGCTGTGCCAGCCCCCACCCCCGGGGCATGCTGAGAGGGCAATTGAGACTAGGTGTGGTGGTGTGCTTGTAATCCCAGCTCTTGGGAGGCTGTAAACAGGCAGATCACTACGAGTCCAATCTAGTAGTGAGACCCTGAACATCTTGTAGATCCTTCCCTAAAATAAAAAAATAATAATTTATGGCATGAAATCAATTTTAAACATTTTGTGTAGGAGAATTTTATTTGAGTACTTTATTTCTTTGTGAGGGAATAAATTTTACTCTGCATTCAATATTAAAATTTCCAAAGGAAATTATTGATAGCTGCTTTAATGATATTTCGCCTGCTGATTTTTAACACCAATGGTATACACTGATATATGGGGACCCATGTGACTTTCCCTGCAGCTGATCTGGGCCACCATATTTTTCGTGTCTAAGGGCTGTGTTAAGAGCCAGGTCTGTGTGAGGGTGGACAGGCCTTGGGATCCTTTCTGGAACCAACATTATGATGAAAGCTTCTTGAGTTCTCCTTTTCACTCTCCTTGAGAGTGTTGTAGTGATTCTGGAGCAAATGTCTGCACCAGAGGAAGTAATTTTCTGTCTTTGGAGTGACTAAGAAAACTGCGTGCTCTAACTCACAGCTGATCTTTAGCATTTGCTTGAAAAAATTCACTACAATTTCATCTGCAGCTTCTATGGCTTCAGGTTCTTATGTCTCTTCAAATACTGTATCAGATTAGTTGTCTCCCTTCTTCCTGAGTTCTATAATAAATCATCTCACATTTTTAGTAGTTTTTTCCTTTCATCACTGAACTTGTCTAGTAGTTGCTTTTTTCCTGCCAAACAGCTTGAATTATGATGACTAATACTATTTAAACCCAAGAATAGAAGATATGCACAAAGGGCTTGGAACTCTTGTGTGCCAGAATGTGACAAAGTTATTAACATAGATCTTTGTACCAAGGAACCAAAATTACTCAGTGAAAAGGCAAGCCAATTAAACATGAACTAAATCATTGGTGTAATAGATACAACCATCATGCATAAACAGTACAGTGTTGCTTTTTCTTGTTTGTGGCCAGCTCAGCCCACCCTGGAGGCAGTGCTGGTGTGGCATGTGGTGCCAGGTATTGAACCATGGTCCCTGTGCTTTGCCTAAGCTTGCCTAAGCAGGTGCTTTAGACCACTGGGATATCTTGCCAGCCCCTACAATATTACTTTGGTTCATAAACTTAACTGCAACTCATATTTTGGGATGAATTCTGGGACAAGAATCATGGAAAAAAATTATTAAATGAGTTACTACTGTAATTCATGAGCTTATAAATAGAGATTTTAAAATGAGAAAGCACAGCACAATTCATTGTTATTCATTTAAGTACAGCATGATTCGTTGTGGGGTTTTTTTGTTTTTGTTTTTTTTTATGTATTTTTTTCTAAGGTAAGGTCTACAGGGAATTCAGGGTATCACTACTAGATTGGACTCATAATGATTTGTCTGTTTACAGCCTCCCAAAAGCTGGGATTACAGGTGCAAGGGCCACACTGCCCAGTCTCAATTGCCTTCTTAGTGTTCCCCCGGGGGACTCGGCCAGCACAGCAGGCCCAGAGATCAAAGGCCTAGCCCTTGCACCTGCTTACAGGTGCTTTAATCAGCTGAGCTATTTGGCTGGTCCTTCACCATGATTCTTTATTCTAAAAGTTACCTACTTATTATTAGGTTAGAAATACATACAAATGAGACATTCTGGCAGCTATTGCACAGGGTAGCTTACTTTGTTTCAAATCAGCTAGAATGAAAGATTCTGAATGTTTTTCTTGTAAAGAAAAGATAAATGTTCCAGAATATATGTTTGCTCTGATTTAACATAATGCAACGTGTACATACATCAAAATATCATTGCAGAGGGACAGGCAATAGGAAAAGTGTTTGGCTCCGGCAGCCAGGAAGCAAAGCAGGAGAACTGTGCCAGAGAATGACATGTGAGGAGCGAAATACCGGACCAGAGACCATGGCTAGGTGACTCCCCAGGTTCACCTACACACAAGCTTCGCCAGTGTCCTGGAGTGTCCTGGTCAGATTTCTTTCTTTTTCTTTTTCTTTTTTTTTTGTGGTACCAGGGATTGAACTCAGGACCTTGCACTTGCCAGGTAGGCACTTATTCCAGTGAGGTATCTCCCTGGCCCCTCTGGTAAGATTTCAAACCAATAAAGTTATTGCAATGAAATTTAACTTATTACACACACCTTCAGTTTCAGTTGTGAAACTGAAAGCATTTCAGTATATTTTTGTTTTAATATACTATTTTCAGGAAGGCTTTAAATAGAAATTGATGTACTCTGACAAAAACAACTACTTTATTTATTTCAATGTAATGATTAAATTATATGTTTAGACCTTTAGTAAAACGTAAGCAAGTATTATTCTCAAAATCTGCTCTATTTTCTCCTCGCATGCCAAACAAATGTCACAGAGGTTTGAGAGCTGGAAGCCCACATGCCAAAATATCAACAAGCTCCTGCCTACCTTCTATAAAGCTAAGTTAAATTTTTCTGCTTTTACAGATAACTATAGGAAAGATACTTTTCAAGATGTATTTTTACTTTGGAGGAAACTAATTTTTATTTATGAAAATTGGCACGCATTTATATGCAAGTAGATTTTTTTTCTTTGATGTCTCACTTTTTGAAGACAAATAGGTCATGCTCTGCCTTAGGCATTTTATTTTCATTAGAAGCCATATGGACTTTTTTTTTTTAAATAGTACTGGGAATTGAACTCAGGCCCTTCACTTGCCAGGGAAGCATTTATTCCACTGAGCCATCTTCCCAGCCCAGCCATATGGACTTAGACATTAAGGTTTATATTACATTTTTTAAAATCTTTCTATTTGATGTAAGGTTTTAATTGACCATCTCAACAGTTTCCTTCTAGTTATGTGCTTGTGCACTAAAACATTTTTAGAACTCCTTATCTGGTGAATTTGAAATACCTAGAGATGAATTTTTTTAGAAGTAAAATAGGCAAAATTTTGAGAATTGTATCAATAAAGAGGAAAAATATGGAATGTTTGTGTTTTTAGAAGCCTAAAACAAATTGTCACTTTTATTTTACATACTAACCAAGTGACCAGTTTGGGATAGATTCTATGATATATAGATATAGATATAGATATAGATATATTCTTAACTTATCTGATTAACATATCTGTATCTTCATTCTCTCCATGTTCCTGCCCCCTCTATATTCTTTGATAGATCTATATCTATATATATATCAAGTGCATAGCATGCACTTTAAAGTTAACTACTTTTAAGCCCAATTGAATTTCCTCATATAAATTGATTTGAATTTTCAACTACTTTACATTTATTTAAGTGTATGCATAAGGACATACATAAGAAATGAGATTTAAATTTGATAATTACATTGGAAATATATTTTTTCTGGAGGGAATGAATTTAAAATATCTTGTTTACGTAGAGGTTCTATTCTAATCCAACTCTTCACATATATCATTATAGATACCAAAAAGGAAAAGACACTCCAAGAAAACCAAGATGAACAAAGAGAAACTTAGTCTACTGAAGCTGTGACCCAAATCAATCTCCTCTTTTAAGTTTTGGGCGCATGTATTATGTCCAAGTACTGTGAGATCTGATTGATATACCAGTGGATAATGATTTTGAAGAAGGTCCACAATAAGATTTTATGAACATACTACTGATGCAGAAAAACAGAAAGCCACTCATGTTTGATGTGTGGAAATATGAATGAACTTATCAGAAAATAGAAATTACTACGTACCCATTAATTCAGAGGCATAAATAAACTGCAACCAAATTCAGCATTAAGCTTGTGGCCATCAGTCTATTTTAGTTGGTAGCATTTGATATATACAGAACAAAAAAAGTTCTTGTTCATGTTGCTAGCAGTAGACATGTCTAAATTGCCAATTTAATTAAAATGTGTGGTTCATGCAGACTTTTGTTGGGTGCGTGTGGAATTCCAACTAACTACACCAGAATAAACAATAGGGTCAATGAAAGAGTGTATTATGGGTAGACAAGAAAAACTTTTTTTCTTAAGCAAAAGGTAAGAGCAGCTCCATTTACTGCCTTAGATTTAGTTTTAGATGGAACCCTGAAAATGAATATGTTACTATTTCCTAACAGCAGCTCCCTCCTCTGATTCTAGAATTGATTCTCTTTACTGCAGATCCCACTATGCATGAGTTTGTATCCTTAGATAGCAAATGAGCACAAATCAAAAGCCACAGTTCCTGGATGAATGTGCTTTAATCTGGGCCTCAAGGAATTAGTATAAATTTCAAAAGATTGTCAGCACACAACGAAAGCAAAGAAAAATACATTAGATGATGATAGTGAAAGATTCTTACCTGCCAAGAGCACCAATATGAGTGGTAATGTACAAACACATCTTCATGCTTCAATTATTAGAATTTTTAAAAATATAAGATGCATGATCATAAACTACCAAATCACAACATTAGCTAATGAATTTTGAAATTTATAAATATAATACCTAGAAATTGGTTGTATATGTGTCTATATTTAAAAAGTATTAGGTTATATTTATAGCTAATTACATTGATCTAAAGAAGAAATTATTTAGTATGAAAACAATTCTCAAATTATCTAGAAATCATTAGATGAAGTAAAAGAAACTCGAGTGAAATAGATGCCTGATTTGCTCTACCTGTTTGTCATTAAGCTACTTCACAACCACATGCTATGCTATCCCAACCCAAGCTCCTTGTATAATCATTTGAAGGTTATTTTAACTGTGAGAAAAAATATCAAGAATAACTAAGGATAGAAAGAAACACCTGCTACCTTTTTAATCCACATTGCAGACAGCAAATGATGGGATATATACAAATAAAATCAATTATTTCATGAATTAGTTCAGTGGTATAGCACAGATTTAGAATATAAGAGTCTTTCAATTTACTGTCTTAGATTTAGTTTTAGATGGAAACTTTCTGTACAATTTTAAGCATTTACTTATTTATTTACTATTTACTTTTTAGCATGAAAAAGCAAATTAAAATTGTACAGAAAGTTTAAATTGACCAATATGTAGATAAAATTATTTCAGAAGTTGCTAGCCTAGAACCATAATCTCAATGAATTTATATTTACAAAATACAAAATTATAAGAGTAAAAGTTCTGAACCAAAAATATGTAAATTTATGGCAGAGATGAATCTTAAAATATTATGCTGAGTGGAAAAAACCATTATCCAACAGACACCATACTAATTCCTTTACACAAAATTCAAGGGCACTTAAAATAATCTTATTGTAAAAACAAGATTTTTAGTCACTTACAACTAGTAAGAGGAATGGACTGAAAGGAATTTCAAGTAATATTCTTTCTCTTCATAAGTGTAGAGGTTAGTTATGCATAAGTAAATGTATCGAGATGCACTGAAGGGAAACTTTAAAATCTTTCCTTTGAACTTTGCATAAATTTAACCTCAAACTATAAAACTATGGTGATACTTAAGAAATGGTGTGTATGAAATAGGAAAGATTTGTTTTTAAAAGTGAAATTATTTGAATATTTTACTGAATATTAAAGTTGTGCTGTTAGGTGTTCACTGTTCAAGACTAACTGATGTTGTATTTGTTTGTAGAATAACTTTTATTAAGTACATATTTTATGATCTATAATTTTGTTTTAATCCAATCCCTTAAAATTATCTTATGTAATAAAATGATAAAGATAAGATGAAAGTTACACAACACATAGACAGATATAACATGTAAAACTTGAAAGAGAATAAACTTACATGACCAAAAAGTAGGATTCATAGAGACCACTAGTGACTTTCAGAAAACCAATTTTACTGCCCATTAAGGACTTCAACATGTTTATGAGATTTCATAAAATCAAAACCAAAAGGCTCTGATAATCTCAAAATTATTGTAGGTTAATTACTATTTATGTTTGAGCAATAGGTAAAACATACAGTGAATATTAAGTTTTGGAAAAATCATTAGGAAGAAAACAGTATTATTTCATTTTACCTACAAATTATCTTGATTTTTATGAATATCTTTCATGACAAAAGTAAAATTTCTAGAAATATGTGTAGAGTCAGAACATCAGAATAACATAATCAAAAATCAGACCCTAAAACCTGTGTCTTTAGTTTCAAGCCCAATGTGCTTATATACTTCCATACCGACTTACTTTGAACAACTCAGATGATTTTTCTTTGACAATAACAAAATAGTCCTCAATGGCTGACCAAAGCACTGGCTTAGGCAATCTCAGGGGCTGGGGGCTTGATCCCTGGGTCTGCTGTGCAGGCCCTGTCTCTGGGACACGCTGAGACTGCTATTGAGACTAGTGCGCCTGTAATCTCAGCACTTGGGATGATGAAAACAGGAGAATCACTACGAGTCTGATCTGTGTAATGAGACCCTGTAGATCCTGTACTAAAATACCAAAAAAAAAAGTAGTTTTCAAACTGATCACACGGAGATCTTGGGTAGGGAGTAGAACGATATGTGGTTGCTTAAGCAGTTTCATAAACTAGAGGAAAAAGTTAGGTAGCTAAGTCAGTTGAGTTCTTTTAAAAAAAAAAATTAAAAAACCTCTTTTGAGTTATTTATTGCTTTTACCTCCTGTAAAAGCAGAATGCCTTAGGCACAAATTGGTCTTATAAACAATTTCAGTTAATATCAGGGCTTCTGGAAAACAGTTTAGTTGTTAAGATCCATCTCTGTGTCTTCCTTGACTTTTATCTTCTGTAAGCAGTTTTGGAGTTCCCTGCTGGCAAAATAATACAGTTAAATAATAGATTCGAAATGTGTGTTTCTAGAATATTTTACCAGAAGGAAATTTTGTTTTTACTTGCTAAAGTTTCTTCTTCTAACACAGCTATGTTCGTTAACTCATCAAGAGGAATCCAAAATCATAAATTCAAGAAAATAACTTAAAAATATCTTAATAGAAATCAAGTGTCCAGTGAGTGCATACTGGAGAAACAAATTTAACTCAGTATACACAAATATATAAGGATTTACAAGATAGATTTACACTGAGTGCTCACAGAGTCAGGGGTGGTGGAGGACGGAGGGACTGCCTGCACACTGGAGATCTAAAGGATCCAGTGGAAGCTCACTGGAGTGACCCTTGTGTGCCCTTATTGGGAGGACAAACAGTCTGTGATGGAAAGCTGGAGGATCTGAAGGAAGGCTCAAGAGGATGTGCTGGAAGCGAGGAGCCAGGACCCAAGGGAGAAAGGAGCTCCTCTGTAGGAGCCTTCCTTCTTCCTTCTCCTTAAAGGAGGACAAGCCTAATAAATATTCATAAATCCTGAGAATTTACACATAAGAAATTTATTCAGAAATACTTTACTATCTTTGGAGAAAAAAGACAATGAATATAAAACAACAAGTATTCATTTCAAAGTCATTGTTAAAACAATAATAAAGATTATAAATGATAGTGTTCCAGGATTCACACAAAAAATTCTTAAAATTTAAAAATTAGATGAGAATTTTAAGATAAATATTTAGCTATAGGCATACATCGTATTTTTTGTTCATACAGATTAGAAAGTATATTTAAGTGTCGCAGAAGGAGAAGTTAAGAACAAGGCAATTATAATGATGGGAATGTTCATAAAACTTCTTCCAGAAGTATGATTTTCTGTCTTCTCTCTATTAGGTTCTATTTTTCTACTTATTAAAATTATTTATATACTAATTTTATTTTCACCCCTAAGTCTCATTTTATGTACGCTGTTCCACACAAAACTTAAACAAATATAAGTTTGTGTTGGTGTATATATAAATCATTTGGGGTAACGTATGAATTGAGAAACCTAAATTGCAGTGTTAGGAAATAAGGAAGTTTTACTAGACCACTTAGAATTCATGCCCTTCAGAAGCTGAATCAGATGAAAGAAACACTTCCTCTTCTGAGATCATCTTATCTCCAAGGTTCTATTTCAAGAAGAAAAGTTTTTAAGACGACTCAAATTTGGCTATCCTTGGCCAAGGTCTATTTGGCTGAGAGAAAAATAACTCCTTGGTCCAGAAAATTGAGGAAATGCAGCTTCCCAGCTCTGCCTGTTGTTGGCTGTAGTACCATGGACTACTCGTGTTTCTTCAAGAAGAAGAACATATGATCCTGGAAGAAAGTGAATGAATTTATTGAGATTACGAAAACATTTCTACCAGATACTTTTATTTTTAAATTGAAAGATTACTTGTTCCAAAATCACTTATGATGTGCAACTCTAAGAAAACTGGGAATAGTGAAGATTTCTTTATGCAGATGGAGAGCTTGCACATGGACCACAAAATATCAAAAAAATATGGATAACATTATATTTAAAGGAGAAAAAATTGAAGCTTTTCTGTTAAGGTTAAGAATAAGGTATTGGGGGCCAGGGAGATGGCTCAGTGGAATAAGCGCTTCCCTGGCAAGCACAAGGGCCTGAGTTCAATCCCCAGTTCCACCAAAAAATAAAAATAAAAAAATAAAGAATAAGGTATTCACTCCTTCTCAGCATCAGTGCTAACTGGTACAATAAATAAGAAAAAAAATGATTAAAATGTATAGATTTTGAGAAAGAAAAAAATTATAATGTTTTCTTGCAGAGTATATATATGGATGTCATTGCAGAAAATCCAAAACTATGACACAAAAATCTTTGAAGTAATAATTAATCATAGTAGTTAGCAATATATAAAGTTAAGAATGCCAATCACATTCACAGGTTCCTATATAGCAGCAAGGAAAATAATTTTAAAATCAAAATATTTTTTAGGTTAGTAACCCCAAAATGAAATATTTATCCATTAAGTGATGGAATAAGATGTATTGGAGAAAACCAAAAGGCTCTGATAAAAACAATTAAAGAAATAAAAAAAAGACAACTAATGTTCATTCACAGATAAAATCTTAATATTGTGAACGTGTCATTTGCTTTAGCTTCATCTATAAACTTAGTAAAATCACAATCAAAACCATAGAAAGATATTTTTGGAAGCTATCAATTAATTTTCAAGTTTATATTGAATGGCACAAACCAAGAACAAGCAATTGAGTATTGGAGATGAATAAGTAAAAGAAAAAATACTGAGATTTACTGTACAGCCAAGCTTCACTATAGAGATTTAGGACACAGTCACAATGACTAGGGCAAGGATCGGTATAATGGAAGGTGTATCCAAGGAAAAGGTAGTACATAAGAATAGTCAACCAATCTGTGAAAAAAATCGTAAAAGTTACACAATTGTCATGAATAGCTTTTGCAAATGATGTTGCAATGATTGGAAATCCCCATAAAAATCAAGGTAGAAGATTAATGCCTTTCATAAAAGTTATTAATTCAAATGGCTCACAGATTCAGTGTAATGTGCAAGACTATAAAATTCTGTTAGATAGTAGAAAATCTTAATGGCCTTGGACATTTTGATGAATTTTGACATAACAACAAAGGTAGAAACAAACAAATAACATAAGGGTTAGTGAGCTCTGTGCACTGAGGACGGATGGGATGGGTAGCCACTCTGCACCACAGAGGAAGTCCCTGTAAGACACGTGTCTAGTGGAGGCTGTGATTCAGAACCTGCACATATTTGAAAACCCAATACTTGGCAATGACAAAATGAAAAGCTTGAGTAACAATTGGACAAACGATTTGAACATATATGTTAGAACAAGTGGAGTCTAAAAAAGTTTCTTCAGTGTTGGGGTGGGTAGGAAATGGGAAAATTCTCATTCATTGGGAGTGGCATAGAAGACAGTACAGCAACTCTGAGTTAAATGATAAACTTTTGATTCATGGGGTGAAACCAGAATGTCAAGGTAGACATTAGCTGTACAGTGGCTAGTGGTTCGTTTAGAATGCTATGGGTGCGACGCTGCTAGATCTGCTGAGCATCTTGAACCTCACTTATTTTAAAGAAAAGTTTTATTGGCTGTACAGAGGGGAGCACATCTTAATCATTTTAATACTGCTAGCCTATTTGAGATATCAAAATCCATTAAATCAGGATTATGAACTCAGTCTTAAGCTAGATTCTAAATTTGTTCTTGATATATTGTCAACAAAAGCTCTGCTAGATCAATCAGCACTTCTAAGCTCTATTAAAATTAACTTATTTATTTTTAATTGACCATTTCATTTCTCTCTGAGAAGCTGCTTGTCACAAATCTAAGTTACTTTTATTTTAGATAAAAGTTCTCTTGTTCCCATCACAATCTTTTGTTTTCTACTGTATATCTTAATCAGAATATTTACAGGTGTCTCTTTGGCATGCTAACTTCATTTTCTTTGGATATATATTCATATGCAGAATTGCTACATCATATGTGACAGTTTTCTAATTTTAATGTCTTCGAGAAATGTTAAGAGACAGCCAGATAGCTTGGTGGACTAAAGCACCTGTTTAGGCAGAGCACAGTGGCCAGAGTTCAATCCCTGGTGCGTGCTAAGACCACGTCTGAGTGTGGGTGTGGTGGTGTGTGCCTGTAATCTCAGAGCTTGGGAGACTTAAAACAGAAGTCCAATCTACTTAGTAAGACCCAGTAGAACCTGTAGACTCTGTATCAAAAACATAAGATAAAGAAATGCTGTATTGCTTTACATTAGATTTGTAGCAATTTATATTCCAATAATATACAAGTGTTCCCTATAGACCACATTTTTTCAAACTTTTCTATTTTTGATCTTGTTGATAGTAACTATTTTAACAGATATGACATATTTTATTGTGATTTTGATTTCTTTAATAACATTGAAAGTTTTTATAAACTTGCTAGTTTTCTTTTGAGAAATGAGAGGGTCCTTTTCCATTTCTTCATTGTATTATTCATTTTCTCACTGTCTGATTTTTCTATATATATATATAAATAAATATATAGATAGATAGATAGATAGATAGATTTTTAACCCTTCATCACATGTATGGCTTAAAAATATTTTTTCTCTCGGGTTTCTCTTTACTCCACTGAGTATTTTATTGATTGTGTATGGTCATCTTAAATGTTATGCAATCTCATTTGTGTAATTTTGCTTCTGGTTCTTATGCTTTGGGGATGAGGAGTCATATTCAAAATATTTTTCCAAAGTAAATTATGAAGCATTTCCTCTAGGTTTGATTCTACCAATTACAATGTCCAATTTTCTTTAAATATTTTGTCCATTTGAGTTGACATTTTTATGTGTGGTATGAGATGAAAGCTTAATTTTATTCTTCTGCATGGGAATATAGTGTCCCCACCACCATTTCCTTCTGGAGACTGACATTCTGTTGGGTCTGCTCTCAGTGTCTTTGTTGAAAACAAACTGACACTAAATACATGAATCTGCAATAATTTGGTTCAGTTTGTTTAGAAATGATGGTAAAGCTATTTACAGGTTTTAGTACCAAATATATTTGAGATGTATGGTTTTTACATTTCCTGTATCCATGACTAGGTCCTTGAGAAAGAAACAGCCATTGCTAACTCATTTCATGAACTATGTATTTCTGTTGTGGGTTGACAATTTGTAGTCAACTGGCAGCACCCCACTGAACTGAGCCACTGTGGTACTCACTGGGTGTGGGAGGCTCCCCTGAGCATTGTTGCCAACATCATAAGAGGCAGACCTGGAGAAGAGGTTGTTTGGAAGCTGTGAGGAGACCGAAAAAGAACCGCTGGTTGTCTCGAAGGAGCACAGGACCTTGCTGTCACTGAGAATGGCTATGACTATTTTGAGAGGGTGTTGGGGGGTATCTGGTCCTCCACTTTGAGTATTGCTTCCAGGTTCTGGAAGGGAAAGTGGTGCACTGCTGAGTCTCCTGGAGAAGCTCATCACATTTGCTTTCCTGATGGGAACTTGGCTGTCATCATCTAACGAGTTTGGGACCTATCTGTTGCAGAGGACAGATGTGGTACTTTTTAGAGAGCTCTGATTCTTACTTTGAAAGAAATAGGAAGCATTGTGTTGCTTTCTGGCTTCTGTAGAAATCCTTCAGCCTGCTGGCACAGATCCTTCATCCAACTGGCACAGATTTTCTAGCTTCTACCTCTAGCTCTTCCCAGTACATGTACATGAAGCAGGCCTGCACGACATTGTCATGGGTTCTAATTCTTTAGCTGGACTCATGCAGGACATTACTGTGGAGTCCAGACCTTCAACTGTGCTCTTCGCCCTCTAGTTTGCAGACAAACTTCCTGCATTCTTTTCATATGATTCTTTGAGCGACTATTATGAAATAATCTTACAATTAGCTGTCCCGTACTGCATTGTTTTCCCTTGCAAAACTCCAAAATATAACAATTTAATACTGCTGACATCACTTAGGTGATTTTATTTTCTCTCTTAAAGCCATTGAATTAGGAACAAGAGGGACCAGGAGATGGCTCAGTAGAATAAATGCTTCCCTGGCAAATGCAAGGGACTGAGTTCAATCCCCAGTTCTGGGAAAAAAAAATTAGGAACAAGGACATAGACCAATTATTCAGTGAAAGTTTATCAAAGACAATAGCTATAGTCACTATGTTATACATTAGAATTTCATTTACATTCATCTTATCACTAAGTATCTCTACTCTGTAAAAGGTATATACTTTTCTGTCTCCATCCAGCCACTGGTAAACACCACTCACTCTTTGTTAACACAAGTTTAACTCTAACAGCCTGTTTTAGGAATTCTATCACAGTTTTCACATTAAATTTGATTGGAAAAGTATGTCATTGAGCTATTTTAAATTCTCTGGATGTAGTCTAATGGAAAAATGAGTTCCTTTCATTAATTTAATATTTTGCTATCAGAAAAGTAATTTCATTTCTCTGGATAATAATTTAACATTTTCAGACCTTAGTTTTAAAAGCAATAGGACTAAAAAAAGTCACTGGTCCAGAAGTTAAGAAAGGTGTATTTTTTTTGAGAATTCATTTATTCTACCCAAAATTCAGTTGAAGCCCTTGCAATAATATTTGCCCATCCAAGAGAATTATAAGAACAGGAAATGAAGTATCTTAGAAAGCTCTTTTGAATTTTAGAAGATCATTTTTATATTTAACTCTGAAATATTAAGATGCTGTAAACCTATTAAAATGGTTGTGAAAAGAATATATCAGAAAGATGAACATTAAGGGCCATTTTAAGTAATCTATGGGTTGAATCATCATCTTACCTAGTTTAGGATATGGGCTAGAGGTCAAAACACTAAGCAGATCATGTCATAGTCATGAAGACCTGGGGGGCATGAGCAAAACATGATTCAGGATGACTCTGTGGCTCATGAGCACTGTACACAGAACCATCAGAAATGTGCTGTTCTCAATTCTTCAGTCACATCTTGTGGGAAGCAAAGCATGTCTTTAGATAGGATGGCTTTAATGTCCTTCCAAGTGGGGTTTTGATGAGGAAACTGTTTCAATGCCTTTGTTACATGAAGGAGAGGCCAGTTCCATTTGCAGGCATTAAAAGGCCTTCCTTCCTTACCATCAAGGTCATTGTGAGTTTGTTTACCAGCCCATACTTGCCGTGTGAGAGTGCTCATTTTGCATCATTAATAAATTTACTTCCCCATTTCTTTCCGGTATGTCTTGTCCAGTTCTTCATTCAGGACATCAAGAACCCAGAAAGAATCCCCCTAGAACTCTCCATCTGCTTGGCTCATCATTTCTAACAGTTTTCATTCTGATCTTTTCTAACGGACTTTAATCAGACATTGTTAATACTATGCCTAAGTCTATCAAGTCAATCTTCTAAACAAAAAATCTCAAGTACAGTATTTTCCTAAGGAAGAATAATACATTACTTATCTTCATTTTACTTGTTATATTGGCTTAGAAAATTCACTTGTAGAGAAACAAAAGTTTATTACTTTTGTCTAAAGAAAGGACAATGAAAGCATTGTTTTTGTGCTGGGGCCTGGTGATATTAATAAAACTGTATAACATTATTCTTTCTCTGTATGTCTCCTGTGTATTATGACCTTAAGCGTTTCATTCATACTCACAGCTCACATTTGAGCTGTTCCTTCTAGGCAAGAAACACTTTTTTCTTACTTTAGCATCTCTGTCACACAATAGAGTTCCCAGAAAGTTATGAGCATTAGGTGCAGGAACTAGTAAATAGATACTGTGCATATTTTGGAAAGAATAAGTATGCTGAGTAGAGTTTAAAAAGGGAAGAAAAATGATTAGTCTTTGATATAGGGGATTAGGCAAATGTCCAGACGTGCAATGAAGGGAAAGGGATGGAGGGAGGACAGTGGAAAATCTGGCAGAGTGAAAGACAAGACATACAGCACTGAGACAAGCAGGAGCTCTCTTCTGTTTATATTTCAGGCTTTGGCTTACAGTGACTTCCACATCAAGCAAGCCACGTCTCTTCTTTAACTAGAATTACCCTACATTTTAAAAAGCAGCATAAAAGCTACTGATCCTTAGACATTTTGCTGCATAATAGAGTTTGTATTGCTTTTTCACTTTTTGGAAAATTTAAAAATACCAAATTGGTCCATGGGAAAAAAATTAGTTTTTAGTTTCAGCAGGTGTCAGTTAAAATTTAGCTCTGCTAATCACAAAGCTTTAATGCAGGTGATCAGAGATAAAATATTTAATAACCCTGACAGCGCCTCTGGTCACCAATCTTGACAGTTAGACTGGACTAAAGGACAACAAGCAGAGCAGTTGGGCTGTGAGCGTATAGACAACCACTGTCAGTAACATAGGGATGCTTTGATGATTACATGGGCTATTAAGATAGCTTACTTGAAGGAAATTTTGAGGTACCCTTTGAAGGTTCGTTTTTTCTTTACTCTTCCCCCTTTGCTCTGTTTTCTGGCTTCCACAAGGCAAGGAAGTTTTACTGCACCATAACCTTTTATCTTGAAGATTTTTCTTTGGAACCAGGTGACCATGGACAGAAACCACTGAATCAAAATTAACTTCCTCAGGGCTTGTTTGTCAGGTATTGTGTACCAGCAATGGAAAGTTGTGTAACACCCTGTGCCATGCTGTGGGAGAACAATTAGAGTTAAAATAAATGGGATGCTCAGATATGGTCATGGAAAGTAAGTCAGTCTCCATCTCTGTTCAAATAAGTCTTTGCTTACAATCAATAGCATTAATTAAAAAAGAGCTTTTAACAATTTAGTTTTGTCATTAATCTTTTTTAAATATTAAGTGCAATAGAGGTCTTTGTTTTTTTTTAATTTTTTTTAATTATGTATTTATTTGTAGCAGTGTCTTGTTATGCAACTCAGGCACATAGTGGTCCTCCTGTCTCAGCCTCCCCAATGCTGGGATTACAGGCAAGTGTCACCATGCCCAGGGGTGGGGCCTGCATGATGTGCTCTTATTTCTAGGGTTTGCACAGTATGTGGTACCCGGGATTGAACCCATGTCCTACTGCTTGCCAGGCAGGTGCTTGGGTCACAGAGCTATCTCCCCAGCCCCATAAAGGTCTTTGTCAACTGTGACACACAACGTATTAGTAATGAGTTTTGCTTTACCTATGCAATTTTTGCAACTGATCGTACATATTTGTATGTATTCTTGGGACCGGGAGATGGCTCAGTGGAATAAGTGCTTCCCTGTATGTATTCTTGTCCAAATCTTGTTTACCAACTTTACATGAGTTATTAAAGCTTAGGATATTGAAAACTATGATAAGGTACCTGGATCTACTTAACAATTGGTTTCACTGTTAGGTATGCCAACATGCTAGATTGGAAAAAATTTCAGCTCATTGTGGAATATTTGACATGTAAAATACCTAGAATAAGGCAATGGAGATAAAGAAGTAGACTTGGTAGTTCCTGAGGAATATATGAAAACCATGTTGTATACTAACAAATGCTGAACTTACAAGTTCATTTGTTAGAGAAAAATTAGACAAAGAAAATATATTTTCAGCATGTTAAAATAGACCAAGTAACTCGAATCAACATAAAAAAGTTTCAGCAAAAAATACAAAATAATGATGCACTGAACACTGAAAATTTCATAAATTTAATAATAGCATAATATTATCTTATTCTCTTAATTACTAAAGTTAGATATATGACAAACTATAAGTTGTACTTACAGTGCTCTTGGAGAGAGGGGAGACAAGATCTGACCAGCCTATCCACCCTGAACTGGCACACGATTTTTGTCCCGTTGTACTGTAAAAGAGATCACCTTGGGAGGAAAACAAAAGAGACAATTGACTGGAGGACTTTGCCCTGGGCCCTAGGGCAAGGGAATCTGCAAGACACTTGTGTTTTTCTATCTAGTCACCAGGGCAGAGTGCCTCATTAAGTTGTTCTATGGAAAAGCTCAGGTAGAGTTCTTAGTTTACTAGGAGAAAGAAAGAAAAAAAAAAAAAAAAAACCAAAAAAAACAAGTGCAATCGTTAAGTGGAGATCTGTCAGTGGTCAAGAGCTAGTTTTCACCAAGCACTTTTGAGTATCCACCCAAAGGCAACCCTGGTCATGACCCCTCAGGTGTTGTCAGTTTCTATTGGCCCACACAGCCAGAGATTGGCCAACATTCCATGAGCTATAGACTTCAATGGGGATTCACCAAACAACGTCTGGGGAAACCTGTCCTCAAAAGAGTCACTTCAAAGAGTGGCAGCTACTCTAGGAGCATTAACTGACTGGCAGAGTAACCACTGTTTGTCCAAGTTTTATAAGGGATGGTTAACAGCCTGAACAAGATTACCTAGTGCTTTACAGTAAAGATTTTAAAGTTCATACCTTAGCCTTTATGCACCCAAATGATAAATAGACCTAGGAAAAAATGGTTGGAGATCTTCCCTCACACTAAATGTGTTTTGATCCCATAAATGTGCTGATTTTGAAGATAGCTCCTTCTGATGTCACCCAGAGGTTGGTTGTCTCCACTGTGTCTCAGGTTTAGCCTCCCCAAGGAGACCTGCCCAGAATACTAAGCTGGGACTTGGCTTTTATACGTGTCCTTCTGGAAGGGCATAGTCCTTTGTCCCATTTGGCCCAAGAGATGGGATATGTGTCCTTTTTTCTAAAATGACTTCCTTGTCTTTGGAGTTAACAAATGCTCATTTTCTAAGGGCTTCACTTCGTTGGAGCAGTCTATATCATTTTCCTAATTTTACATGCCTCTAAAAAGAAAAGTACAAAGAGGTAGAAAAATTAGGAGTAAGGTCAAAGAAAGGAAATTTAAACAGAAAAGGCCTGACATTTCCTCTAGCATGTAGAGGGGGATCAGAGCTAATCTGTCCAAGTGAAACCTGTCCTCCACATTTTTAAGAATGGTTGCCAACCTAATGTCATCTAGTTGGCAAAAAGAGTCCCATGTTTCACATATGGGCATGGATATTTTCTAAGTCTGAGTTAGATTTAAAAGTCCCATTTTTAGAAGTTTATTTAAAGTTCACTAGAAGGCTTACCAACTTTACTGTCTCTAGAGTGATTGTCTAAAGTCAAGCAAGGAATATGAATACATTTAACTCCTAGTTCAAATGCAACATATACCAGTACAAAACAGTCATAAAATGTCACGTTAGAGAAATATCACAACCTTGTAACATTTCCAAGTTTAAACTTAGATTTACCAACAACATTTTGACCAACATTTTCACACAACCATATAGAAGATAAAACATAAGAAATTTTAAATAATTATAACAGAGCTACATGAGACAAAATTGATGAGGCAAAGCATGAACAATTATGAGCAATGGGCCAAAACATATCAACATTGGAAGCCTAAAAATTTGTTACCTAAGGAAGTTCTGATGTAGAATTTATGAAAGAAAAGCAAACTCACACCTTTGACCAATGATCTTGGTGGGAAACTCCAAATGACACAGGAGAAAAACTGACCTTGGGTGGATGACCTCCAAAAGACATAGGGGAAAAATAAAACTCCTGACCTGAAAAGTACCTGGCATGAGTTCAGGTTCTCTAAAACTGAAGAATGAATTTTAGAAACCAATGGATGTTATGAGCACAATATATTTATTGGGGGAAAGAAAGCTTCTGTCCAAAAGAGGGACAGAAGGAGGCCCTGAGCAGGAGGTCCCCATTTATGAGTTTTCAAATGCTGTTTTTCAAATTTTCAAATCCCATTTACTCCCTTGCACATTTACTCCTTTTTTGATCTGCATAAATTATGGCATATTTGGCATCCACTATTCTTGGAAGAGACAGTTTGACCTGACTGTTAAAAAATGAGGCTCTTAGGGAGGAGCAGAGTATAAGTTGGTGACTGCTATTCATTCTGATTGAATGCAGTGTAGTGCTTGTAATAGCATTTACAGGAGTGATACTTTTAGTCAGTACAGTAAATTTTTCTGTTTCATTCAAAGACAGTGCATTTTCCTTACTATAAAGTATTGTTTAAAATATTTTGAATTTATGTGAGTTAAATGGAAAAATAAAAACTTGTTTTAATCACTCCAGTAAGATGAGACATAACTATAAATTTATTTGGATGCAATTTCTTCTTTCTTCCATAATTACATATAAAATAAATTCAGCAATATGTAGATGCATTTAGAAAAGCAGAGAGTCATACAGTGGAGATTAAATTCTGTTCAAATAAAATCGGAAACTAGAATTTAACCCCCATTATTTGGATCATTAACAAGTTACTTAAATTTAAGTTTCCTAATCTGTAAAATAAGACCAGTGCTAATACTTTCTGGGATTAAATAACATGACAAAAACACTTAGATAAAAATATAATAGTTACTGCCCCACAAACCTCTTGTTACTTACATTAATATCATTGTGCTGATGCACATCCTATTTTACAGAAAATTTAGTTTACTAGTCATTTCTTTTGTGCAAGATTACCCAACTGAGAAAACATCTTGTTTTATATACAAATGGAGTACTGGAAACAAAACTCTTAGTCTGTGTGATTACTAAATTAATTTCTGTATTATTTTATTCATATGATTTTGATAATTGTATTT
>NW_004524718.1:122735-127770 GCF_000260255.1 Octodon degus
TCATTTCCCATTGAGAATACTGCTCTGCATAATAGATGAAAAATTAAGTAGAGTCTCTACTTAATTTTCCCTTAGTCTTTTAATTTTAGTCATTTTTTTCTGAAGGTATCACATTAAAGTAAGAGCCAATATTTCATTTTCAAATTATATCATTCTCACATGAAGGGTCATACTTTTAAGTTCTAATGATATTGTGATTTATATTTTTGTATGTCCATAAATATATATTCATATTTTCCCTACCTTCAAAGATATTTTGTTAAGAATTTAAGAAAGGCCATAAATATAGCATAAAGCATAAACCATTAAATAAATACATTAAAATTTGATCATTGTCTTGCTACCAGTTTAGTATAATTTGGTAGGCAGGGCTAAGATTATATAATAGATGCAGTTATATAAAATTTACTTAACAAATACAGAAGCCAAGAATAGTATTACTTCTACCTGCTAAATCTATGCAAGTCATATATTTCATTCCACTTTGCATAAATTAGTAATCAAGTTGTTTTCCAAAATAGAAATTAACAAAGCAAACTGCAGCAATATGATCAGGATGCCTGGCCACTCTTGGCATGAATGTATCCCACTATGATTTCAGTTTTTCAAATTGCAAATAATTCTGTAGTCTGGTAGAACTCAGAATGTAAACAACATATATGCATTTTATATCCTTTCACTTACTTTCCGGATTTACTGGGTACCTACAAGTAGATTCTGATCTACTTTGGCGTATATATTAAATATCCAAGTAATTTATAATAAAAGAATGAATGTGCAAACGATATCAGTTCATTATAAATCACACACACACACACACACACACACACAGAGTTTCAATATCAGATTTAGTTTTTTGATTTTTCAGGGGAAATATATTCTAATTTGGTTGACAACATAGACATTTATTACCAAAATTCTGGAATTTTTGTTACATAATTGCTTTATTTACACTGCATTTACTCATGCTACTTACATAATATAACAAAAGAAAATATTTTCTTCATTGTGCAGCATTTAGTTATGTTCTATATGGTGGAAAAAATATCAACTTCTAATTCAAGGAGATATCCTCATGGCCTTGAAGAGAAATAATTTTTTCATATAATGTTTGAAATATGTTTGAGCTGAAAAAATGGTCTGTATCATTTTGGCTAGAGCTGGAAATGTTACTATGGTTTAATAACCTATGAATTTAATAAAGATATTATCTTTCACCACAAAGAAAATATTTCATGTTAGGTTGCATGAAAAAATGTGTAATTCATAGTATAGTGGCATGGATGTGTATTAAGATTAATTTACCACTTGGGAAAGAAGGGAAGAAGCAGGATTCTCCCTTACAGATAAAACTGGAAAATTTGATCTACAATGCATGCTCAACGTAGACATAAGACACTCACATGAGTCAGTAATTTCTCACAGTATTGTAAGGAGATGGGGAGATTATAGTTTTTCCCTCATAAGTTGACATTTCTTGGAATTAGTCTATCTCTTGCTTGTGTAAGCTTGATATAAAAGATTCAGTCAGAGATAGTTACAGGGGTGATTTTGCAGAAGTAAGTCAAGAATTTTCACCCCTAAATAATAGAAGGATCTGAATCGTCCAGCACAGCAGAGTAAACACTCCAGTGGTATAGATTATAACCCATTTAGAATGAGGCAATGATCCTTTGTGCTTTCACACATAAATAAATATGACTTACCTATATTACTCAACAATAATATGAAACATAAAACATACAGCTGAACAATTGTAAACTTCAGAAATACAAATTCCTGAAGTTCTTTTTTGAAGCATATTTCCTGAATTTTATTTAAAATATTTTTTGGCAAAAATAATTACTAATTAATGTAAAATATTTCCAAGTAAGTTTTGTTTGTAAGTAACTTTTTAAATACAAAACTAAAAAGTTTAAAAACATGATATTTATAGCTATTGAGATGAAATAATTGGAAATGCACAGAAACTATTGTATCTTTAATGAAAAACAAAATTCTTCCAGCATTAAAAATCTAAATAACTGGTTGGAAGACAACACTATGCATTACAACAAATACTGTGAAATTCATACTACTTTGCTAAGTGAAGTTCTGTATCACTTGCAATTTTTTTCTGTCTTAATTCTAATTTGTACTTTATTTATTATTTTCTACTCTCAAACTCTAAAATGATACCTTCTCTACCTGCCGTTCCTTGTCACTGCCTGCCTTTTTATCCCACAGGAGATGATTTGATTCAAGATGTATGCGGAATAGATGCATACATCACCTATTCTACACTTAAAAGAACTGTCTCATGGGAGAAGAAGAGGAAATATCCTTTTGACATTCATAAAATATAATTTTCTTCCTCACTTGACACAGGAGCTGTATCCTTTGTTATAGAGCAAACTCTGGCTTTTGACCCCAGTTATTCTCTTAGATTTAGATGTTCCTTAACTGATAAGAGTTAAACTGAGATAACAGTTATGAGCAGCATCCTGAATATTGAAACAGAAAAAATATAGAAGCCAAGGAGAAGCATTTGCCTTTATCCATGTCTTCAAAATGTTGATATCAATATGTTAATAATCTTCAGTGTACATACAGTTTACAATGGCACAAAATGTAAAAATATTTAAATATTACTTCAAAAAATGTACTTACTAGTTACAAGACAAATTTATTTTGACATTATAAAGAAAAATGATGATTACAATTATATTAAGTGCTTTCATAGTCTTGGCATAATATTTTCTTAGTACTACTTTTTTTATTGACTCATACTTATGGAGGACCACCTGCCAACTCTCCTTGAAGCAGAAGCAATCATCTCCATTTTGGCTGAACCCTGTTTCCATGTATTGATGTGTCCACAGCTGGTCAGCACTTTCTCTACCTCTTCAGTTGGCTCTAAGCAATGCAAATCAGTCCAGTCGACCTGTTGTTGTATAGTCTTTGGAAAACTTCCCTGTGCATTTCTACTGGTCTATGGAAAGGAGTAGATAATAATTATTTTATCTTCTTTTTTTCAAGTGATTGTGCTTTTTCCTCTTCTTAATTTCTTATACATTTCTTTTTCCAACTTTACATGCATATATCTGATAATATAAATAGCTGGTTGGAAAACAACACTAATATGTACTACAGCAAGTAGTGTAAAATTCATACAATTTTGTTAAGTGAAATTCAGTATCATGTATTTTCTTTTCTGTTTTCATGACAATTTGTACTCTCTTTTTTTAAAAAAAGAAGAAACAAGGCAACGGGGCAGACTTTACTTGTCGTCCAGCTACCACATGTTTATTTGGCTGGGTCAGGCCTGAAAATAAGAAGCTATGACTTCATAGGTCATGGAATGTTACACATCAGAGCTGAGACACTGATGCTAAAACATTAGCTGCTACCTCAGTTGTGTTATATAGGTTACTTTTTCTCTGGATCCTTTTCTCTGCATGTTGCAGAGATGATTTCAGCCCTCTTACCTACCCCAGTTTAAGGCATTCACATAATTTCCACCATTCTCACAGTGTTCGTCCTTAAGCTACTCTCTACTTCATGAATTAATAAAGCCTAAGTTTGGCCCTGGGTTGAGACCTTTGTTCTGGTTAGCCATCTCCACAACTGGATTTAGGCCCCTGGCTCCCCATAACTGCAAATATGCCTCAGAGTCTTTATTCCTGCAATGGGTTGCAATAGAAGTGGCAGATTGGAATTAACGTACTACAATTCCAGTAACTTCTCCAAAGGATTACAAATATTAACTTCCTGGGCTGTGACAAGGACCAGGAAGAGCACTGTGTATGTATTCATCTAAGAACACAGTGCTTTGATAAGTCAGCATTTCTTGTCATTGCTTTTCCTGTTAAACATGAGCTCAGTTGAGGTCATTCTGCTTTTCACTGGGTGAAATTTTTTCTAAAGATAGTATTTGAGAAATCAAAAGACGTGGACAAATTTTATGCAGGAACAGTAGCAACTGAGTTGATTTTCTGCAGTGACAGTATGTTGAAAGTCAGCACTTAGTAAATTTAAAGTTTAACTAACCAAACAGATGTCCTCAAAATTTCAGTGCAAATAGGTGATTCCATATTGATGCGTATTTCTCAATAACTGTGAAAAAATTTGTGAAGCTCTTCTATAAGGATGATAACAAATGGATTGGCTACATTTGGTGTAGTGATATGAAACATCTCATCTAATCCAGCTCTTCCTTCACTACACTTCTGTGAGAAAGTGCTTAATGTGTAGATGGCCATGTTTCTTCAGTTTTCAAGAGTTAGCATATTTGTGAATTTATAATATTTAACATATTTAATATAATTTTATAAACTTTTTTCTAGTATATTTAATTTAAATTTTATATATTTTTTCTAGCATATTTCATTTAATTCATGGAGTCCAATAGTTTATCTGTAGGTTTTACAGTAATGGAGATTGAATCAAAGGCTTTATTTTTGTTCTTTATTTTTGAGACGAAGTCATACTAAGTCACTAAGTTGGCTAGGCTGCTTTGAAGTTGCAACCCCCGCCTCAGCCTCCAAGAGTACAGGGATTACAGGCATGCACTACCACATCCAGTTGGTTCATAATTTTGGGTTGGATATTCACAAAGCAGTCAGTAATGTTTTATGATGCCACTACTGACAGGTAGATAGACACTATCACTTTATGGACAGACAGATGGATATACTTTTATATTTAATTTTATATTTTTACAGCATAGTTCTCCTTAGAGTTATTCCTTACAGGCTGTAGATATAAAGAACTGAAGAAATACTTACATTTTCTGGTATATTGAAAATATTAATTTGTGTGTATCTTTATTTCCTAGTGTCCAGAAAATAAAGGGAATAATATAAATATAAAAGTTTTCCTTAAGAGACTCTCTAGAAGGTTGTGTGGGAAAGTGAAATAATAAGATCCTTGAGAAATGATCTTAAGAATGAATCTTTTAAGGTGGCAGATTAAAGCTCACCAAAAATGTAACAAAGTGAAAAAGTCATTGATTCCATGTACTGCATGGGAGTAAGTTATACCAAAGAACTGAATG
>NW_004524718.1:128160-130918 GCF_000260255.1 Octodon degus
CCCTCCCTTCTCCTTCCTTCCCTCCCATCCTCTCCCCCCTCTCTCTAACACACACACATATATTTTTTCATTAAATATGTTCAACTCTGAATGTTTTCTTGCAAATCTGGATCTTGCACTGAAGTCTGGCACAGCAAATATTTTTACTATAAATATGTCCTTTGAATAGAATTATGTCCCATTTTGAAGAAATTCATTCACCTTGTCTCTTTTGTTGCGATATGAAAATGAACTTTAATGATGAGAGCCATTTGACTTAAGTCACCTAGTAGGTCTATATTACTAATAGACCTACTTTTGGGTTGTTTTAAAGTAAGGTAGAATATTTCTTTTTTTCTTATTTTAATTTTTTGCACAACCAGGGATTGAACTCAGGCCCTTGTTCTTGCCAGGCAAGCACTTATTCTACTGAGCTATCTCCTCGGCCCTTTAGGTAGAGTATTGAAAGTGATTCAAAAAGAAGAGTAACAAATTCTCATTGAAAACCTTTCCTCTTGGACCACAATGAAGAAAAAGATTCTTGCATGCTAAAACATCTCAGTACTGTCAATTGTCCTCATTATTGTCCATGGTTCCATTCACATTAATAAGAAATATCGAGTGATTATATAAGGTGGCTGGATATCATATTCTATCATTTATATAGTATATCATTTGCTTGCTATGAATTCATGTTGGCTAGAACACAAAGTTTATTTATGTTGTTATTCATTTATAATTTTTAAATATTAAAATATTCATGTGTGGTCCTTCATTTGGAGTCATACATTGCCAATGTAGGTGATAGATCCAGGCTACTGGTATCATTCCTTAGCCATGAAAATCAAATGCAATGACAGTAATATAATTTCTTGTGAACTCAACGATGGACTTTCCTATAAACTCAATGAAAGCCACAAGAAACAAGAATGTAGTCATTGCAAAGGGTTTATCTTAACCAGCAAACCAGGTGAATAAAAATCTCATTCATTAGTATTTTTAATAAAGTGTCATCTTTATCTAGGGCCTGACAATTGCCAGAACCGATAGGTGTTTTGCAGAACACATCCAGATATTTCTAGGGTTTGTTAAAAATATATTAGGAAGGAATCCTGAGGGGAAAAAAGTCAGTAAACAGAGTAAACATCCACATGAACATTTCAGTTATTCCTCATCTTGTTTATGTGAAATGATGTTACAAATGTGCACATACCTACAGGAAGCTCAGCAAAATGCATGATAAATGGAAGAACCTGCACAGAAGGAGCTAATCATGTAGGTATTGCTGATTCAATCCCTGTTTCCCATTATATCATGTGGTGTTATCATGCCAATCAATGAGTTATTAAATTTTTCATCTTTACTATCACTGAAAACTGAAATAGAGGGCATTGTACATATAAGAGTATTGAAGTGTTTAAATGATATAGAAATTCAGAGTCTCATTCTATTTGCACATGACATATAAAGATTGTGCCTGCCAATGAATTCTATTTGGTTCTTGTTGTTTTAATTTTACTTATGAACAACTGAAGGCTCAGTGATTGAGATTGAAGTTACCATAATAACAGAAAACATACCATGAAAATGTAGCACTTTTCCACTAATATTTACTACTCCTGTAAACTGAAGCAACATAGACACTCATTACTAGAAGTTGCAACTGATATGTATATCTCTCATTGCTAATCAATATTGTTTTGACAGGATCATATATAAAGAAGAGCTGTAAAAAATCTCTTTTAAGTACTTAATTGTGCTCCTGGGGCACAGAGCTCATCATTACACAACATATAAAATAAAAAAACATCAGAAGATAATACAAGATGCTTTTACTCCCTGGGGCACATTACAAGAAATATCCATCATGCCAGTGCAGTATAGTCACTGACTACTTTCAAAATGTCAATATTTTACAAATATCATTCTTTGACTTTTTTTGCAAATACAAAATTAATCATCTGAAATCATGTGCATGTGACAAATTATCTTTTTTGTAAAAAGGGCAGTGTAAATTTCATTTAGAGAAAGAAGAGGAAACAACGTGAGTAGGCTTTAAGTCAAAAATTTTTACTAAAGATCTAATTTACACATATCATTAATAAATTTGCCTTTTTGTAAGAAAAATAGCATTGCTAATTCTAAGTGGATAAGCATTATCTAAATACTTACTTTTTGTGTTGTTTTATTTTGTGGATCCTTACAACCTACAAGTACGGATTGCTTTTCTAAACACTGACTATAATTACTTTATATGCATAAACTAAATTTTGTCTTGTAAGGGAAAAATCTGAAGATAAATAGTAAAAAATAGTTAAACATTACTCTTAACAACAATGGCTGGCTTAGGTACAGTTGACTGTCAGCATAAGCGATTTTTGCATGTTTCTCAGAATACTATTTAGTTTTATTTTATACGTTAGCAGCATCTAGTGTCATCCTTTATACCCCGACTTCTCAGAATCTGGCACTGAACTTGGCACAAGGAATAGAGAAGCAAACTACAGAGAAGAGTATGCTACAGCTCAGCAGTAGCTCAATATTAGGACTCCTTACTCTTCAGTCTTTATAGTCTTAAGTTAGTTGGGTATATAAATCTACCCACTTATTTAGGAGAGTCAATTGTAATTACCTGAGGTAAAAAGAATGAATTTGTTGAAATTAATAAATAAAGGAATGTAGGGGAGATGGCTCAGTAGAATAAGTGCTTCCCTGGCAAGCACAAGGGCCTGCGCTCAATCCCTGGTTCTGCCAAAATAAATAAATAAAATAAAAAATA
>NW_004524718.1:131018-132522 GCF_000260255.1 Octodon degus
ATAAATCTACCCACTTATTTAGGAGAGTCAATTGTAATTACCTGAGGCAAAGAGAATGGATTTTTTCAAATTAAGAAATAAAGGAATATAAAATAAAATAGGGGGGCTGGGGAGATGGCTCAGTGGAACAAGCGCTTCCCTGGCAAGTGCAAGGGCCTGAGTTCAATCCCGGGGTTCTGAAAAAAAAAATCAATATAAAATATAATAGGAACTATTATGTAATTACTCTCATCACTTTTACCTAGTATGACATGATAGGAAGTAATATAACTTTATACAAGTCTAGTATTTTGAATCTTTAAAATGGCCACCTTTAACATACATTTCCTTGCATTTCATCAGAATATAGGTTCATAAAAAAGAAATAATTTTATTCACATTTTCTTTTTTATTAATTTTATTGAGGAAGAAATAACAATGAGAGAGTTTCAAAACCGATTGGTAGGACAGTTTCAATAACTAATACATTGCATATTGTTGTCTTCGTAGTGGTTGTTCTTAGTACAAGATGCAGACATGATATCCTGTCCAAACACTATTAGTACAAATCTTTCTTATTCACGTTTTCACGCTGAGTGTGCAATCACAAGGCCAGCTTCGCCCATAAAAAGGATAGATGGTAGACACTGCCTGGCTAGTGAATGGATGAATGACTTGCTGCTGTCTGGATGCCAACTGTAGAAGTAGCCCTAATTGAGCCTCAATAGAGTGCCCAGAATAAAATCTCTTCAGGAAGATTTTTCAATCTCATTTTCTGTTTTTCATCCACTGTATTTTGCTAATGTTTCATATTTGCCATATACTTCAATGCTATGATTGATTTATTGTTTAAAATACAAATGCATTTAAATTCTTCCCTCTTTATGCAGTCTCACTGGCAAAGAGTTTTTTAAAAAAGACTCCTTAACATGTCATAAAGTTCTCTTAAAAACCAAGCTTCTCTATGTTCAACTTTAGTACCTACAAAATGATTTCTGAAACCAAATGGTCTTTTGCATTTCCATATTTTTGCATAATCTGTTCTTTCCCTGAGTAACTTCTTATCTGTTTTGTCAAAAATAGCTAATACATTCATTTGTTAACCTTAACTCCTATAATTCTTCCTCTAGGACATGATTTCTAATACTCTTTATCTTCTTGAGAAATTAAAATTCTTCCACACTCTGGATTCAAAGTGGTTTTTACTAATATTCAGTACACTTCATTAGGTACTCAAGTTATATTACTCTGTATGAATAATACCGTGTGGCTACTGGAAGGTTGAGAGAGAATGTATTCATTTATCTGTCTCTAAGAGTGGATATATAAAACACAATATATCTGCTCAAAAGATATTGGAATAAATAGCAAATTTATATATCCATATTATATTGAAAGTGTTTACACTTTCACATAATATACTAAACTCTTCAAACATAAAGTAAAAAAGACAGAGCCAATATCCTTAAAGAGATTAGAACCCAGGTGGAACATGTATGTACACATAAAACAATATAATATCATT
>NW_004524718.1:133389-144348 GCF_000260255.1 Octodon degus
ATAGGAACTCAACAATGATTGTTGTATTGAATTTGTTTTCTGCAAATCAGTTGTTTCAATTACCAGATATAAGCATGCATAATTTGTCAAAATAAAAATAAATTATAAAAATTTTAAAAGGAAAGACAGAATTACGAATCATAACTTATTCTTTCAATAGACCCACAGAAAGAAACAGTACAATTATTTAAGCTATACTGTATAGATATGTATTTCTTTTACCTTTTTTTCTTTCTTGCTTTTCTCCTTTTCCTCATTCCAGTTGTTCCTTCCCTGTGAGAAACTTCTTTCCTTTTTATGATTTCTATTGTACCTCTCAGATTTTATTTTCTCTTTCAGGTTCTTACACTAGTGAGACAATATGATGTTTACACATGCGGGTCTGATTTATTTCACTCATGAGTATGGTCCCTAGTTGCATCCACTTACCTAGAAAACCCTTCATTTTGTCCTTTTTATAGCTGAATAATACTTCATTGTATAATATCACAACTTTTTTGTCCATTTCTCATGTGATGGGCATTTGAGTTGCTTCCAAGATTCAGCAATCACAAATTGTACTGCTAAAAACATGTGTGCACATATATCACTTTGGTATGATGCTTTCAGTTCTTCTGGAAAAATGCCCAGGAGGAGAATATCTGGGCTGAAGAGGACCTCAAATCCTAGCTTTTTGAGGACTCACCACACTGATATCCATAGCGGTTGTACCAGCCTGCACTCCCACCAACAGTGGAAAAGTGCTCCTTTTCCCCCACACTCCTCCATAATTTGATATTGGTTGAAATTTTGATGACAGCCATTCTTCCTAGGGGTGAGATGGAATCTCAATGTTGTTTTAATTTTAAATTTTTTGAAAACAGTGCAAAGAATGCTGGGCTTATTAATTCTGGTTGTCAACATGAATGGAGTTAGATTTCTGGAGAGGTAAGTGAATTATGAGGGCACTAAGCCATTGATTAGTCCACATGTGTTGAAAGCACAATGAGAAGGTAGGTGCCAACTGGAAGAAGTGAATCAGTGGCATGGCCTTGAGAATTACATTCCACTTTGATTATTTTATCTTGTTCTTTTCCCCCATTCTGTTTTCTGAACACCAGGAGTTGAGAAGATTTGGTCTACAAAACCCTCTGCCATATTTCTTCAGTAGAGTCAGCCATTCTTGGATTGAACTACAGCAATTTTGAGCTCAAAATAAGCTTTTTAAATTATGTGAGATATTTTGTTCCAACAACTGGATGGTTGAGTAAAACAAATATGCAATAGACAAACAACAATCTTTAGCTTCAATTTTTATCAAAGACATGAGAATGACCAACATGCATCTGAAAAATATCTTCAATATCACTGTTCATTAAATAAATAATATAGCACTTCAGTATGAATAGCTTTTATTAGAAAATCAAATAGTAATGACAAAAATAACAAGATGAAAGGTCCTTGGGCCAGGGAGATGGCTCAGTGGAATAAGCGCTTCCCTGGCAAGCGCAAGGACCTGAGTTCAATCCTTGGTTCCACCAAAAAAAAAAAAAAAAGATTTATATTATAGAAAGGTCCTTACACACTGTTAGTGAGGGTATACTATAAATAAGTGCAGCCCTATGGAAAAGGATAAATAAATTAAATGAAAATAGAAACATCACAGGATCCCCCAATCACACTATTAGACAAATATATAAAGAAATGAAATCAGGATACCTAAGAGATATATGTACTGGCACATTTATTACAGAATTCTTCCAAAGATCCAAGAAATGTAAATAGCTGAAATGTTCATAGACTTAGAAATAAGTTAAGAGATGGGGTACTTGTAAATTAAAGAATATTGTTTACCATTTAAAAATTAATTTTGTTCTGTTTTTTTGACACTATGAATAATGATTATAATCGGTATGCTAAATGAACTTAGTCAAGCCTGAGAAGATAAATCTACATGAACTAACTCCCATGAGAAATGTGGAGAAAATGAGCTCACAGAAGTTGATACCTGATACTAAGATTATTGATCATCAAGCCTGGGATGGATGCAAGGAGTGGTTATCAACTACAGTTACATGCAGAAAAAGAATTATCTGCTGCTGTTGCATAGTAAGATGAATAGAAAGAATGGTATGGAGCTATATATTTCAAAGAAGAGACAAAAAGTTTCAAAATGGTAATGTCTAAAGAGATATATTTAACCAGGCTTAAACATTATATAATACAGATATATATATTAAAATCCCAGGCCTGCCAGATGGCTCAGCAGATTAAAACACAAGGGTCTGGGGTTCAATCCCCAGCCTGCCATGCTGACCTCAGTCCCGGGATGCTCTGAGAATGCAACTGAGACTGGGTGTGGCCATGTGCACCAGTGCTTGGGAGGCTAAAAATAGGAGAATCACTACAAATCCAATTTGTATAGTGGGACTCGATAGACCCTGTACTAAGTACATAAAAAAACTCACATAGTGTCCCCTCAAATATGTACAAAACTTGTGATTTTATATAGCAGTTAAAAAATTTAAGTTGTTCAAAGTCATGGAAGCATTAGAAAGAAAAATCATGCTGACTCCATTCTTGCTCTATCAACACAAAATTGAGAACCAGTTAGTGAAAACAGCTGTAATGCACTTGGAGTAAAAAAGAAAAAAAAATGGCATAAAATTTTGAAGATTTGCATAATAGATTTATGCAGCACATAGGCCAAAAGACTATCAGCAAAGAATGGGAGGAATAACAAATTCTGAAACTAAAAATGAGCAAAGCTGATTATAAGCTTTCTTTAATTATAAACACTTTGTCATTGATAATCTTTTGTGAAAACAGAAGATCCCAGCAAAGACAACACAGTCTGACTCTTCTATCTGTTAGAACATAAGATGATAGCAATAAACAAGTACACTTAGAGTCTCCATAAAAAGGTGGATGTACATGTATGTGTGTATGAAGACAGTGAGTATGGGAGATGGGACAGAGGAGAGGACTGGTAGACTATTGGAGTAGATGGATGAAGTGGAAATTACATACACAGAAGAAACTCAAACTAAGAGCCTACAGAAAAGGATCTTGGGTACAGAAAGAATCCAGATAAGAATTTCTGGAACAGAGGTGCTACAGACAGGATGGAGATGGAAGACTAGCTGGATCAAGGTCCTTAATTGCCCCACTCTTGCTCACACAGAAAGATGACTACATCTCAGAGACTAGAAGAAAGAGATGTCGTTTGTTTTTTGGTGAAAATGAGAGGGAGCAAGTGAAGAATAATCCCAGGAATGCTAAGGATATCTTGGTGCAAAGATGAAATGTTTTTCTGTAAGCAAGCTATTTAGACATTTATAAACACTCTAATTTGTGTTTTCTATCCTATTTTCTACTCAACTAGTATAAGGTGGCCACTTTTTTTTCACTTTTTTATCTTTTAAAGAGAATAAAATATAGTAACAACAAATAATAAAATTATAAATGATGTAGAATTTCACTAAACAATAGAAATTCAGCCATGGTTATTTTATGGTATAATGCAGTCTTGAAATTAGTTGTACAAATTAACAGATATAAACATGCACAATTGGAAAAAAATGTTGTAAGAAATCAAAAAAGAGAAAATAAAATAAGCATTTATTCTCCTTGCAATAAACCAGAAGAAATCAACAGTACAATTATCCAAGCTATCCTGTATATATACATGAATATTTCTTTTTTCCTTGCTTCTTTCTTTCTTTTCTCCTTTTCTTCATTCCAGTTGTATCTTCTCTTTGAACAGTTTCTTTCCCTTTCACAGTATTTTTTTTTTTTCTATTTTTAGGGAAGGGTCTACAGGGCATTCAGGGTTCCATTACTAGATCAAAATTTAGTGATCCTGCTGTTTAAAGCCTCCCAAGAGCTGGGATTACAGGCACTCTCCACTATGCCCAGTCTCAGTGTACCCTGGGGGCAGGGCCAGTATGGCAGGCTGGAGGATCAAACCCCAGACGCCTGTGCCCGCTTGCAGAAGCTTTAATCCATTGAACTATTTGGTTGGCCCTTTCACAGTATTATTGTACTTTTCATATTTTTTTTACTGTTTGAGTTTCTTACATTAGAGAGACAATATAATGTTTACACATGAAGGTCTGATTTATCTCACTTACAACTATGTTCTCTAACTTCACCCATATACCTATGTATTAGTTACTCTTCTCTCATTGCTGCGACAAATACCTGACACTCAATACGAGGGAAGGAAAGATTTATTTAGTTCATAGCTACTGGAGGTTGGAGTGCCTCTGTGTCCAGGATGACCCTCTCCACCTCTCTGAGAGAGCACAGGATAGCCAGCTTAATGGTTCATGCCTCTCTGGCCCCACCCCTTAGGCCTCATCCTGGTCCTCAGGCCCTGCTCTGCTCCTCCAGCCGTGTCTGCCCCATGACCTACATGAGGCTTCGGGGGGACAACTAGACATGAACTATAACAACCTATGAAAACCCTGAGTTCATTTTTTTTTATAGCTGAGTCACAATCCTTTGTGTAAAAATATTACATCATTTTATCCATCCCATCCCTCAGCTGATAGTCATTTGAGTTACTGCCAAGATTTAGCGATGATGAATTAAACTGCTATAAACATGGGTGCACATATATTACTGTGATATTCATAGTTTTGTCTTCATCTTCTAATATGTTTCATTGATCCTCAGGTTTACACTCAAACACCAGTAGCGTTTCTGTATACAAAAAATGAACTCATTGAAAGGGAAATTAGAGAAACCACACCTCACAGAATAACATCCAAACAAATGCAATATTTGGGAATCAGTCTAACAAAGAAAGGGAAAGATTTTTTTCTGTGTATTACAGTACTCTGAGGAAAGAGATGAAAAAGGATTTGAGAAAAATGGAAAGATATTCCTTGTTCCTAGATGAGAAGAACCTATACTGTAAAAGTGGCCATACTCGCAAAATTGTTGTAGACATTCAAGGTAACCCCAATTCAAATACCACTAGTGTACCTCACAGATTAGAAAATAACATTCCTAAAATTCATCTGGAACCAGAAAAGATTTATAATAGCAAAAAGAGTCCTGAGCAACAAAGGAAAGGCAGCTGTCATTACAATCCCTGATTTGAAATTATACTACAAAGCTACCATAATACCATAAGCATGGTAGTGGCAAAGAAATAGACCTGAGGATCAGTGGAACACATTTGAAGAGGCAGACATAGCTACAAACACATTTAGCCACCTTATCTTTGATAAAGGGGCAAAACTTATTCACTGGAAGAAAGATAGTCTCTTTAACAAGTCATGTAGAAAAAAAAACTGGCTTTTCATACGCCAAAAATAGAAGCTAGACTCATGTTTATTACCATGCACTAAACTAAAGTTAAATGGATTAATTTCTAAACACTATAACGGAAACACCAAATCTACCGGAACAGAAAGTAGATGGAAATATCAAACATATAGGAACAAAAACAAAATAGAATGGAAAACACTTCAAAGAATCAACAACTGTTTTCTTGTCTTTATAAAAAGTTTCTGCACATCCAAAGAAATCACCAACAAAGTGCAAAGTAAACACACAAATTGGAAAAAAATCTTAACTCAGAAAGAGGACTTTTACACAGAATATAAAAAGAAGTAATAAAAAAATAAGGACATTCAAAGACCCAATCCAAAAATTGGCATCTGAGATAAATACACACTTTTCAGAGGAAGAAATATAAATTTCAAATAAATACATCAAAAATATTCAATATTGGGCTGATAAGATAGCTCAGCGAACTAAAGTGCCTGTTTAGGCAAGTTTAGGTAAGTACAGAGACTACAGATCAGTCCCCAGCACCACATGCCATGCCAGCCCTGCCCCAAGTGACCTGAGCTGGGGACAGAGTCCAGGCATAGTGGTGCTTGCCTGTAACCCCAGTTCTGGGGAGGGTGAAAAACAGAAGGATCACTATGAGTCTGAGCTGCCTAGTGAGACCATACAACAACCAAATACACTAACAAAGAAAAAAAAAAGTTCAATATTGGACCACAGAGATAGCTCAGTGATCTAAGCACCTGCCTAGGCAAGAAGAAGACCTGGGTTAGATCCCCTGTACCACATGCTGTGCTGCTCTGCCACAGGTGTGCCCAGCGGGCCACCTAGACCAGGTATAGTGGCACATGCTTGTAATCCCAGCATTGAGAAGGCTGAAGCAGGAAGATCACTAAGAGTCCAAGATGTGCAGTGAGACATTGTATTAAATACATAAAAATTTAAAAACAACAACAACAAAATATGTTCAGTATGATAGGTCATTCAAGAAATGCAAATTAAAACAACACTGAGATTTCACCTCACATCAGAAAGAACAGCTGTCATCAAAAAGGCAGCCAATAACAAATACTAGAAAGGCTCTGGGGAAAAGGCACCTTTCTCCCCCTCTCACTCTCTGATAGGCATGTAGACTGGAAATCAGTGTGGAGATTCCTCACAAAACCTGCACTGGAGGTCACATTCAACCCAGCTCTTTCCTTCCTGATTTTTTTTTTTTCTTCCCAGAAGGGCTACCAGAGTTCTTTGAAAGATTATATCTTACATCTTGGCCAGGGTGTGATGGCTTATATTTTCATGCTCCCCCAAAGTCTCATGCAGTCATAGGTTGGGAGTTTTGAAGGTGATGGGGTTGGTGTGTGATCCTGGCAATAAGGGTGTGGTGCTGGGATTAATGGGCTGCAAGATGAAAGCTCCACTCTGGGAATAGTGGTCACTCACCAACAGGCTTATAGCCTGTATGAAATATAAAGTGAGAGAAGGCAGCCAGCTTGGTGCTGCTCGCTGCTAGCTTCCTGTCCACCATGCCACAGGCAGCTTCTTCTCTGTGATGCGCCTCTGCTGTGCCTCCTTGTTTTGAAACAGCTAACTCTTACCTGAAACCTTTGTAAACTGTGAGCTGAAATAACCCTTTTTTATATGTTCTGCATATCAGGTATTTTGTCTCAGAAACTATAAAATTAGCTAAACTAAAAGGACACAAACAAAGTACTTTCACTGGGAGAATTTCTAGATCCAAAAAAAAAAAACTTCATTATGAAATGAAACCATTTTTAAATAGCTACCCCCACATACCAACACACATAGAATCCTAGTAGGCTGAGGTTTTTAAATAAATAATGAGTTATAACGTACAAATACTAAAGTCTACATATTTAGATTATAAAATTAATTATTGTTAGCATCTTCAGAATTGTGCAACTGTTATCATACTCAAGTTGTTTTCATTATCCCAAAGGAAGCTTAGGGTATCTACTAACAACATCAGAAGCTTGGGGTACCTACTAACCACTTTCCTTCATCTCCCAGCCCTACAAAACTCTAAACTTCTTTAGTCTGTATAAATTTACATATTGTGACATGATCTTAAAAGTAAAATCATATATTATGTGATGTGTCTTTTTGCTAATATCTTTGAATAATGATGATTCCAAGGCTCATTAATAAATTTTGGTGGCTGGGGAGATGGCTCAGTGGAATAAACGCTTCTCTGACAAGCACAAACCTGAGTTCAATCCCTGGTTCCTAAAAAAAAAAAAAAAAGTTTTAAGTATTATATATGTGCACTTATAAACTTTATTGGGAAATGACTCAAGTGTCATGTAATTTAATCTGTAATTTGAAGTAAAAACTTGGTCTTTCTTATTGTATTGGAAGTAGTGCATACAACACCACATATAATTTAAAACATTTCTTCACTCTTAAATAATCCACGTTTCTAGTATCAGTCATACTCCTTGATACATAACATCTGTAGACGTAGACTACTAATGAGTGAATATCCATATAGATTTACTGGTTCTGGTTACTCTAATCTTAATAGCATAATATACCATCTTTGAGATTTGTCTTCTTCACTTAAGTATAATCTTAGGAATGTTCATCTGTGTTGTGGCGTAGATCGACTCTTCAGTTCTCTGTAGAACTTTGCTCCTAATTTTGCTCAAAGTCAGTCAATATTTGATGAAATCTTGTAACATGACAATTGAAATCTCCCAGAATTACGTAGAAGAAAGGATAGACAATGAAAAAGAATAGCGTATAAAACATGTAGCATGTAACTCTAAAGGTGAAAGACTGAGGACTAATTCTGTGGCATACACCTGTAACCCTATCTCTGGGATTGCCGAGGCCAGCCTGTGTTACACAGCAAGACACTCTCAAAAGACTAAATAATAACAAGAACAAAAGAAATGTTGAGCTAACAAAAATTTGAAGTAATTATCAAAGAAGTATTTGAAAGGAATTGAGGATCATTTGATTTTATATTAAAATGTCACCATAATTAGTTTTCATTATAATAGGAAAATTTATCTTCACAGGGAATGCAGACTAATTCAGAACAAAAAAATAATTAAAAAAAAGAAAACCTTAAAGAGGTTAAAGATAGCCTGTCACATACAATGGCACATATGTTAAGATATCAGTAGACTATTTGATCATACCCTGATAAATTCAGTTTAATAATACATAGATTCATGTGGCTGATAAAATGAACTCCGTATCCAAACATTGATTAAGATTGAAGCCATTATCAACCTAGTTTTCAATTTGCAAGTATTTTAATAAATTTATCTTTTGATTCCCAAGAAATGTTTGCAGATGAGCAACCTCCAAAAGAATGTAGGCAAAGGAAGAAAGACAGGATCTGAGAATTCGGGATTCAACAGAATACAAAGTCATAGGCACAAGACAGAAGTCTAAAAGTGGCCAAAGAGCTATGTTGTTGGATGAGGGAAGAAATATGTGAGAAAAAAATAATCTTCCTTCTTTTAAATGAATAACTCATTAAGGTAAAAAATAAAATTAAGAAGCAGTATATTTAGTATACCAGCAAAGTAAAAGTATGTATAGTAATGAATAAGCAACTTGCAAGAAATTGCCACTGTGTCTAAGAATTCAGTACATTGAAGGATAGAACAAAACATGTATATCAACTCTTTCCCTTTTTCTCTTTTTTCCCATTATTTCTTCTTCTTTCATCCTCTTCCTATCCTTATTTGAATGATTAAACTCCTCCACTATGTTATTTTAAGGTATTAGATGGAGATTTCTAGTTAGATTTTTATTATTGTCAACTAATTTGATAAGTTTATGAGGTATGAAAAGAAAAAAATGATGGTCTATAGCAGCATTATTTTTTAATTGTATAGGCTAAATGTACAGAAGATAACACTTGCTCAAATTACAATCCATGAAACGATTATGTTTGTTGTATAAAGATAAATTCTGGCAAATAAAGAGAAATTGATGACATGTATAAAACTACACATGAGGAAAATGATAGACAAATATATAGAATATATGGGAATAAATTAAATAAAAATCAAGAATAAAGTGCTTAGGCCCTTTATTAAGTAATCTACATATTTATAATCAATTACTTTAGCATACCAAAACACTTCTTGCCTTGTGAAATAGCAAGCATAATTCCTTAGAAATTAATGATATTGGGCTGGTGAGATGGCTCCATGGTCTAAAGCACCTATTTAGAACAAGCTTAGCAAAGCACAGGGACCTTGGTTCAATCCCCCAGCACCACATGCCAGCCAGCCCCGTCCCCTGGTGGGCTGAGCTGGCCACACACAGACACACACACACAAATAAATAAATAAATAATTAAAAAAAAGAAATTAATGATATTAATAGTGAGAATAAGGGAAAATAGATGGCAAAATGGAAGCACAGAAGTTTGAACTCAGTCTTAGTGTAAAGCTTGTTAAAGTCTCTGCTTCTTCACATGTACTGTAAGGAAAATCACAATATCCTCTTTATCTGGTTATTTCCCAAATGAAAAGCTGTGAATGACGAGCATAAAACTTCAATTAATCGATAGTACAAGTGCTGTGGGCTGTCACTAACGTTACTAATATAGTATTAATGGACAACGTCATTGCTAAGATGATTGCAAAGGAGGAGGCAATCTTCTGAACTTTTTTTGTGGTACCTGGTATCAAACTCAGGACCTTTTGCTTTCCAGGCAAATACTTTTTCCACTGAGCTATTTCCCCAGACCCAGGAAAAGGTAATCTTTGAAAAAAAAATGTCCGATTTGATATTAGGACAGAATCCAGGAGCTTAACCCTGGGAAAAACCTCTAGACACCCCACCTTCTTAAAAGTTTGAGCGGGGCTCCTGTTAAGTCCTGTATTCTATGTTGGCTTCCAACTTAAGACCCTCCTGCCTCATTCTCCTAGAATGCTGAGAACACATGTGTACTCAGCCATGCTGGCTTTGAACATTAATTAAAATGATTTCTCTTTACATTTTTTGAAGGATAATACATCATAACTATTGATGCAACAGTGTGCTTTAAAATCATATAGAAATACAGGAATCAAGAAAATCATTTCACGTAAAAACCTAGAAAAATAAAGACAGGCATTCATGTGAATTTCATATAACATATGAAATTTCAATCACTTATGTGATTGGTACAAGATCTTGCCACACAGCTCAGACTCATAGTGATCCTCCTATTTTCAACCTCTCCAGCGCTGGGATTACAGGCATGGGCCACCATGCCCAGACTTGGTGGCCAGCTCAGTGTGCCCGAGGGACACATTTTCATTTTCCCCTAGGATGGAACCCCTGTCCCTGCACTTGCCAAAGCAGCTGTTAACTCTGCTGAGTTATCTTGCTGACCCTCATATAAAAATATTTATGGTTTGCTAAATGAAGAATGTTTGTCATGTGTTTGCCAAAGAACACTAAAATTGCTAAGCCTATTGAATTAATAGTGAAAGAAATACAATTCTAAAAATTAGCTAACTTTCTATCTAAAATACTGGGTATATTTAAAATAAAGAAAATAATTAGTATACATAGATATTTATGTGCATATATGTATGCATTTATCTTACAGATAAGCAGATGGTAATATCAGATGTCAAACTTGCCAGTACATAAATCATTCTTGCTATGTACCAATACATTTTTATTTTATTTATTTATTTA
>NW_004524718.1:145548-160602 GCF_000260255.1 Octodon degus
TTGTACCTAGGAAACACAATATGACCTTGAGTTCTTTCAGGATTCCAAACCCTGGCTATTACTGAAAACCGGGTTAGTAAGTCAGGGTCTTGAAATAAGCACCACTTGGATCTGCAACAGTATTTGTTCTTGGCTCTGCACAAGGTTTTCTTCTACCTACAGGTCACTCACTATGCTGATAGCACTTATCTGACTTGTAATACAAGGTTAATAAATTCATGAGGAGGTTTAAATTAACACATCCCTGTGTTTCTTATAAAGGAGAGGTGAATTTAAGATTACCAGCAGCTATTTCAGTGTCTCACGTTAGACAATAAAACATTACTCCTTTCCCTTAGCACTCATGAAAAAAAAAATGTGGGGGATGCTGTCAGATATTTGAGATATGTCCCACTTGCACATTCAGATGTGGTATGCTTGCCTATCATTGCTTGATTGAAATCTCCTACAGTATACGTAACTCCAGAGGTTTATACTGGCGCAAAAGTCAAATGCCTTTGTTGTTAAGAGTAGTATGAGTGGACTTCCACATTTCTGTGAGGGTGCATATGTTTCCACTTCTTCATTCACTGTATTTGCATTTAAAGGCTCTCTTTGAAAACTCATAAAAAGAGCTCCATTCATTTTGCAAAGCAGATCTTTACTGTGGTAACCCCTCATTTTGCATTTTGTTAGATGGTCATGACCAGCAAAGGTACATAATTAGTTTTTTTTAAAAACAACATTGTCAAAAATAACTGTCCCAAGAAGTATATGAACAAATTTGCTCTCAGAATTCTTTCTTATCCTAATATATTTTCCAGAGTAATTTAACATTTAGCAAGCACTGGAATTATTGGGAAACATAAAATTTTGTACAAAAAGATGAAAAAGAATTACAAGTGTGAAAAATTCATGTTGTCAACCATTTCCTATTTTCACATCAGGTGAGTGATGCACACGTCACTGTCATGACCTGGGTGACATCATTCTCACATGCACCCAAAGTACCGCCAGTGGATTCTAGTTTAGGCATGAAAGTAGCCCAGGCATGAACTTATCCATAGTAGTTTTATCTTGAAAGGACACAAGAGTGCCAGGTCAACAAACAGTAGTTCTTTAACCATTATGTAATTTTGAATACTAAGCATAGAATTTGGTAAATATGTCCCTTCTCAATTAGTTTTGATTGATTTATTCAGCATTATCTCTATTGGATGATAAAGATAATCTAATTATTGTATTCAATCAGATAAGTATTTGTAAAGATACTTATATATCAGCATATGTATAGAAATATTTTACTCTTTTCATTATACCTACTGAGCACTGTAAGAAGGTTTGCATATTTTAGCCAACTTTCTCCAAATTAGGTTTAGCTTCATCTAAGCAACTTTTGGAAATTAAAAAATTTTAAATTCTAAGAACTCAGAAATCTAGCTTTTATTGTTAATATAATAATTTCATGACCATTTATACACATCTTTTTCTCCAAAAGTTAGTATATGCACATGTACACAAATGTAATCATTGTCTTTTCTGTTACATAATATAATGCTGTTATGTGATATATGAGATATCTTACTCAGTTTCATTGATTTCCTCTCTGTATTTTATTTATTTTTTATTTTTTTTTATTTTAGGGAAGAGTCTACAGGGTGTTCAGTTTCTCACTACTAGATCAGACTCATAGGGATCCCCCTGTTTTCAGTCTCCCAAGTGTTGGGATTACAGGCTTGCGCCACCACACCCCATCTCAATTCCTGCCTCAGTGCACCCTGGGGGTGGGGCTGGCACAGCAGGCTGGAGGATAAAATCCCTGGTCCTGCATCTGCTTGCAGGCGCTTTAATCCGCTGAGCTATTTGGCCGACCCTATGTCTGTATTTTAAACTCAACTTGGCTTCTTAAATTTGCAACATTTGCCAAAATTATTAATCAAAGTTTAATTGACATAAATTTTTGCCATTAAATGAACCAGAATAAAATTTCCTCAGCTAAAGTCATATTCATGGCTGAAAAATATAAATATTAGCCAGCAGTTTAAACAAATGTGTTTCAAAGAACAAAGGACATAAGTAAAAGCCAACCTAGTAATTCTTGAATTTCAGTACCCTACTTGTAAGTAGTATATTTTAAATAAGTTTGAGTAGAGAGGAAAGACAATAATTGTATCCAGACTTTTCAGTGTAACTCAGTGGTAAGCTCTTGCCTACTATATAAGAGATCTTGGGATCAATTCTCAAAACACAAACAAATAAGCAAACCTGACATGGAACTTTCATTTCATATTTAAGTTGATTTGACAGATAAATTAGGTAAAATGACCTTATAGTTAACAATGAAATAATCACTCTTTTTAAAAGATAGTGTTCAGAAAATGTATAACACATGTTCTGCTTTTTGCTTCTTCAGTTATATTTTTAACTTTTTAAATGCATTTCAGCTTATAAAGCCATTTATGCACATTATTTAAATCAAATATTTCCACTCTAATTCACTCTTATTTTTCTTATTATTGAGTTTAGAAAAACTGCCAGAAAAGTTAAATCTAAGATTATAAATTTTGAAAACTTGCAAGTTTAAAAAATAATACAATTTCTCTTGATTCTTTTAACCACAAAAGGGATATATTTATGTACAGATTAAATTTGAATAGCGATATCCCCAGTTGGAACTGAAATATAGATCTGGATCACAGGAATGATTATGCAGATTGTACTTAGAAATTTCTGTTGTCATAACTTAGAAATGTATACTAGAGTACACAGGTATGAGAATAGATGATCTGTACAATGGGAAGATCAGTGTTTGCTATTTATTCTTGGGATGGATCTCCCTAGGAAAAATTCCTAAAGGAATAATCCTACTCATTTATCATTATAATCATATGATATGACTCAGTGGTAAGCTCTTGCCTACTGTGGAAGAGATCCTGGGTTCAATTCACAAAACACAAACAAGCTAGATAGCTTTATAGATAGCTATAAGTGACAAAGTCAAAGATACTTTGAATATTTTGTGAGTAAAGTTTATTTTTGTAAGCACTTTAACAATGTAGCCAAAATGATATGCAATACATACTGAGGGGCATTATGCAGCTGTTTCCAGTGTTGTTCAGAGTTGTTCGTTGAGCTCCAATGTCGAGCGTGCATGCTGAACCTAGTGATGTGATCTTAAGACTTACCTGACCCATGTCTTGTGTCAGGATTTGAAATAAAACAAAGCACATGAATGCCCTTACTAATGGCTTTTTAATCAACCCAAGTTAAGAAATTTCTAGAATATTGGATAAGTTTGCATCTCTTATCTTTGGAAGTAGTTTCTATATAAAAAACACAACCTAGTCATTGGCCGACCTTTAGAAGTAACATTTCCTAGGAACTTGAAATGACATAAATAATGAGGAGGGAGAGAGAAACTTGTCAATTACAGTGAACCTGCTGCTGGAAAAGATAAAACTTGCCTCTCTTTGGTAATTGATTTCAATCACCTCAGTTATTAAAATAATTTGCCTATTCATCTATGTCATCAGTAGCATAAAACATGACAGATGCTCATGGGAAAGTCAGTTTCAACATCAGTGAATCCATGTTCGAAGCTTTCCCCAAAATCTAGCCAAGCTGTAGTGCAATGAGAAGAAAAAGTTCAAGTGGTTTACTTGACACCACAGTGAGAAGGGTCTTGAGTCTTATACCACTTATTCTGGACAAAACGTAAGCAAGTCCAGATAAGACACACGGGAGACGGTCTCCCACTTAGCAGTGTCTCCAATAAGCCAATCCATTTTTCTCTGTGTCTAGACATTTTGGGATGATGCAGCGAACCCTAAAAATGGGTAGCTTCTTAGATCTGAGCCCATTGTTTCAGTTGCTTTACTATGCAATAAATAATTTTAAACAATTCTCTATGTAATATAGCAATGAATAAGATATTGTTATGGTTTGTGTATAGTTGTCCCCCCAAAGCCTCACATAGTCTTGGGGTGGCTTCTGGAGTTTGTGATTGATTACTGTGGGTGTGGCTGCTGCACCTGCCCTGGGGTTTGCATTACAGTATAAGGTGGGAAGAGAAGTTAGCTGCTTGAGCTGCTGCCACCTCTCCTTTGTGCTCTTGCTCTTTGCCACCACCAAGAATTTTGCCCTCTGCCATGTGCCGCTCTGACTTGGAGCCAGCTGAGTATGGACTGAAACCTCCAGTAACAGTGAGCTAAATAAACTTTTCCTCCCTTCATTTTGAGTGTCGGGTTTTTGTCCCAGCAACGAGAGAAGAGTAACTAAGATAGATATGCAGGCAGTTGAGCTACATATTTTAGTAAATAAATAAGTAATGCAATATGACATAGTAAAAATTTCACAGGTTTCTTAAGATATCCTAATCTGAGATGGAACCCTAAAATAGTGTCAGGAGGAATCTAAAAATGGTTTGTGGGATATTGAATTTCTACTCAATATTTCCAAAGTACATCACTGATTGTGTAACATGTACAATATATAGTATGAGGTCACAAAACAGATTAAAGATAACTAGAAATAGAATAATATCCTGAAGTGTTGAAAATCAGATATGGGTGTTGGAGCTGCCGCCGCAGAGTCTGGATCTGAGAAGTGCGCGCACCATTGCCTGCCTCACGTGCACTCCAGGTTCCTTTTGGTCCTAAGTCCAAGATGGCCAGTCTCAAGGATCAACTGATTGTGAATCTCTTTAAGGAGGAACAGGTTCCCCAGAATAAGATGGTTGTCAGGTTTGGTGCTGTTGGCGTGGCCTGTGTCATCAATATCTTTTTTTTCAATGTTTTATTCTAATTTATTTATTTATTTATTTATTTATTTATTTATTGGAACCAGGGATTGATCTCAGGCCCTTGCGCTTGCCAGGGAAGTGCTTATTCTACTGAGCCATCTCCCGGCCCCCTGTTATGAATTCTTAAAATGCATACTATGGTGTATATTGTAGTGTTGATCAATGATGTAATAAACACTAGAATAAAGCTAAAAATCAACAAAGGAAATAAACATAGAATATAATTCTAATGCTTCACAGTAATTTAAAAGAACAACAAAATGCTGATGCATCCCATGTTATCCATCTTGCAATGATAATCAAAGAAAGTAACACATTAAAAGAACAGATGTTTAATTAGTAAGTAACTTTTAAGTACTAACCTTCAGGGGCTGGGGAGATGGCTCAGTGGAATAAGCACTTGCCTGGCATCTGCAAGAGGCTGAGTTCAATCCCTGGTTCCACCAAAAAAAAAGTACTAAGCTTCAGTAAATTTACAACTTAATATAAATATTTAATTAATCATCAGAAAAAAATGTGTAAGTTATTTGTAAAAGCTGCATTAAGGTAAATTGCCTGAATTTTTGAAAATGAAGTACTAATGAAATATATACAAATGTGTATTTACTTTTTATTCTTTTTCAGGCAAAGTAGTAAAACTGTGTAATATGTAAGTGCAAAGACTATATTTTACACTCGCATACGTATTTGTAAGGCAGTGATAATCAAAGATTGTTCCCTTTCTACCACACTCTAAACACCTTTTCTGTAGTCAAATAAAATATGCCTTTAATACATTGATCATGGTTCTGTAGTATCTTCAATGTCCTACTTTAAGAAAATGTATATAGTGAACTCTCTACATATAAAGCTTGTATTTTGCATTTTTCAAAGTTTACATTATTTATCGAAGTATTTTGAAGACACCAAATGCAATGAAATAGCATGACATAGTCTTCTTATGCCAACAACCTTATTATTTATCAAATTTATCAAATCAATGAAATAGCATGACATAGTCTTCTTATGCCAACAACCTTATTATTTTTTAAATTTATCAAATCCATTTATCAAATTTATCAAATCAATGAAATAGCATGACATAGTCTTCTTATGCCAACAACCTTATTATTTTTGTGACAGAAGAGTATTTAAGTTACATTTTTATAAGAAAATATTTGTAGCTCTATTTCACGACAGGTAACTGTAAAGACGCTGCTCAAATACAATCACTGGACCAGTAAGACACACAAGACATCCTCTATCTACCTAACAAGTAAGTGCCCCAAGACCCCATGTGACAAGTCTGCCGAGTTTATAAATGAAGAGAAAATTTGGGACACCACTTAGTTACAAGACGTCACAGCACAGGTTGTCCTGAGTCCTCCCTGACATTGAAGGGCTAGGGCCACAATATTGACTATCATTGTAGCCTTTCTTTTTCTCTAAGTTTTTGACCTGCAAACTTAAGTTATTAACCTTCCAGAAGAGAAGCTTAATGATATTTTTACCCTATAACAGGCAGTTGAGCTTAACATCACTATCTATCTGAATATCAAATGCCTTAAATATAACATGGAAGAGGTATTTTCCAACAATCATTGATATGTTAAACTTTAAATCGCTATAGAGTGCGAGAAAAAATAAAAATACACAATTACTGATTTTTACATAGAAATCTAGAAATCCAACCACGTACAACATTGTGGCAGGAATATAAAATTTTTTTAAAAATGAAGAGAAGTATACCTGTCCTACTTTAAGTCTAATTTCTTTTTTTGTTTTAAATGAATAAGCAGAATACCTTTTCTTTCACCATTTCCTTCAGACAGCAATTTTAGTGTTTCTCTATGGAACTGGTTACTTTGATAGAACCAAAAAGGCACTGCTGCATTCTATGAGGTCACTACATCCTTGTAAAGGGAACAGTATAAAAAGAAGAGATAGAAATCATAAAAATACATGCACCAAATGCCAGTGCACCCAAGTATTTAAAACAAATATTAATGGACATGAAAAATAAGGCACTAATACAAATCTAATGGAGGACCTGGCAATACCCCACTGTTGCAAATAGCTAAATCAACTAGACAAAATTTAACAATGAAATATCAGAATTCAACCAACCTTTCAATAATTGGACTTAGTAGTTATCTACATAGTGTTCTACCTCATAACGTACACATTCTTCTTAGCTGCACATAGGATATTCTCCAAAATAGACCACATACTACCTCATTAAACACACTTAAGTACATGTAAAGGAATTTAAATTATATCACACATATTATCAGACAATAGTGCAATGAAATTGGAGAGCAATAGCAAACCGCAAGAATTTCATAAACATAGAAATTAAATAACCTCTTTTCTTAATGAATTTGCCCCAGATGAAATTACAGAAGAATCCTTCAGTTAAATGATAATGCCCACACAACATACTGGAACTTTGGAACACAGGAAATCAGTTCTATGAAGGAAATTTACAGTGGGGAATGCTCATATCAGAACAACAGAGTGTTCTCTAATAAACAATTTAATATTGAACTTTAAGGGTCTACAAAAATAATAACAAGTCAAGCCCATAGCTCTCAAGGGAGGAGATTATAAAAACCAGTGTAGAAATTATTCAATGGTGACTAAAAAAATACAAAGAACCAATAAATTGAAAAGTTAAATTTCTGATGGATTAAATGAAATCAACAAACCCTTAACCAAACTTATTAAAATTGTAATATTAAAATTATTAAATATTAAAATCTATGAAATTTGGAATGAAAAGGGCAAAATCACAGCAGATCTGTTAGAAAACCAGGCAGTCACCTATACCTACTTCAAGAAACTATATTCTAATGAGATGGAAAACACGGAAAAAAGCCACAGTTTTTTAGATACAAGTGAATTACTAAAGCTGAATCAAGTAGATATAAAATTTCTAAATAAATCATTATCAGGCAGTGAAATTGAACACATAGTTACAAACCCAAAAATAATGAAAATCTCAGTTCCTGACACATTCGCCCCTGTGTTCTACAAGAAATTTAGAGAAGATTTAATACTTTTGTTTCTCTAATAATTTAATGAAGTTGATAGGGAAAACAGTACTTCAAAATTCATTCCTGGAAGTGAGCATTACCTTCATAAATCAGATAAGGACCAAAGCAAGAAAGGGAGCTATAGGTCAAATTATGTAATGAACATAGATCAAAATTCCAACAGCATAATTCTCACAGAATTAGAAAAACATTCCTAAAACCCATTTGGAACCAGAATGGACCTAGAAAACCAAATACAATTCAAATGAGCAAAGGCAAGGTGTGAAAATAACAATTCTTGACTTGAAATTATACTACAAAGCTACCTGTTATAAAAAGAGCATAATACTAGCTATATAGAATACCTGGGGATCAATATAATAGAATATAAGGTGCAGAAAAATCTCCACACAAACTTAGCCACCTTATCTTTGACAAAGGTATCAATTTCAGTGAAAGAAAATAACTCTTTAACAAATGGTATTTATTTTCAACATGCCAAAGACTGAAATTAAACCAAACTCTCAACCTGCAAAAATTAAAGATAAAAATTTATGAAAGATAATTTATTAAAAGAGAAACATTAAATCTGTTAAAGATAAAATATGGAGACCCTTGAAAACATCAGTAATTTAAGTCAATAAGGTTAGATTTTATGAATAAAACCTCAACTACACAGGAGCTATTACAAAGAATCAATAACTGAGATATCGTCTTATTAAAAAGCCTTTGTGCAACAAAAGAAATCACCAAAAAAGGGAAGAGAAAATCCAGTGTGGGCAAAATTTTTTTCCAGTTTTTCCTCAGACAAATAAATATTATCTATAACATATATTGAGGACAAAATACTTAACACTTCAAATTTATAGGCACAATCCAAAAAGAGTCATCTCAGACACTCCTCAGATGAAGAAATAGAAATGGGCTATAAATTTATGAAAAGTACTCAACATGACTCTCCACCTGAGAAATATAAATTAAAACTACACTGAAATTCCATCTCATCCCCTAGAGAATGGCTATTATCTAGAAATAAACCAATAACAAGTGCTAGAGGGACTATGGAGGGAAAAGGAAGGAGTCTCCTCTATTGGTAGAAGTATAGACTGCTGGGCCAGCCAGATAGCTCAGTGGACTAAAGTGCCTGTTTAGGCAGAGCACAGTAGCTGGGGTTTGATCCATAGTGTGTCATGCTGGCCTCACCCCCTGGACACACTGAGACAGTGAGACAGCATTTGAGACTGAGACTGGGCACGGTGCCACGCGCCTGTAATCCCAGCACTTGAGAAGCTGAAAACAGGAGAATCACTATGAGTCGGATCTGTGTAGTGAGACCCTGTACTAAATACAAAAGAAAAAAAGAAGTATAGACCGCTATAACTACTATCAAAATCAGTGTGGAGATTCATCAGAACTCTAGACCCTGAAGTTCCATCTGACCCACTACGTCCCTTCCTTGATATGTTTCTGAAGGACTTAGAAGCATCATATCTCAGTGATAGATGCACACCCATTTATATGGTGGCACAGTTTGTAATAGCTAGATCTTGGAAACAGCTCAAATGTCCATCAACCAAGGAATGGATAAAAAAAATATGAAATATATATCATATTACTCAACCCAAGCATAAACTAAATCTAGCTAAATGGATGCATGTTGAAACCATAGTCTTAAGTGAAAAATATCAGACACACATGTAAATACTGCAGCTTTTCTCCTGTGTAAGAGACTGAAAATGCAAATAAGGACTAAGTATAATAGATATTGTGAACTAGGATGAAAATGTTCAAATGGGGTGGGGGAATAGGAAGCTAAGAGGCGGAAAGGAAGGAAGAGAAAAAACAAAATGAGAAAGGAACAATAAATGGAAAAAACTTTTGTTAGTAAAGATGTGAGAGGGGTTGTAGGAAGCTTAGGGGAATTGGGAAGAAAAAGAATCCAGTTATATCATGTTCAGATACAAATTCCCTATGATGAATTGTGAGTATGATGTGTAGCGAAAATGTGCCAATAAACAATAAAAATCTTGTGCTATTTAGAATCTTTGTGAAAATATAGTCATGTAAGCAAGGTGTGATTATTACTTTATGGCACAAAAATGGGTAGTTTTTAAAAGCAGAAACCATGTTCTAAATACAACAGACAATGGCAAACTTCTTACTCAGTTTTCAAGGACATTGAAGGTTCATTTGTGAGAATCATGGTTGGTTAAACCAAGATCTATAGGATTGCATACATAGACAAATGGATTAAGAATGTCTGAGTACTGTAAGTAGCATATGTAGGTAAACAGATGTGGGCAAAATGATACTGTATGAACAGAAAATAATTCTGTCTTGGTCTAAGGAAAATAAAGACAAGTTTAGAAACATATTCTATTTTTGAGAATTTGGATGTCATCATTAATCCAGTGGGAAATTATTAAGGAGCTTTTATCAAGAAAGTTCTGTTTTGAAAAACCAAGTAATTTCTTAAGGTAAGAAATGAACCTCTTTTAGAAAAAGGTCTTACCTCATTCCCAACAAGTAACAATTTTTTGGAAAATGATTTGAAATCTCATTGAGATCTAGCTTAGTTATATCTATAAAAGTTGCCTAAGTAGTGATTTCTTTCACTGAATTGATGCTATGTGTAGCTTATTTAACTTATTAGCTTGTCAACCCAAAATGCTTTCTCTTGTTGTTCTAATCTTTTTCTAATAAATTTAGGATATTAGTGAGCCAGAAAGATCAGTTATTAAGACAGTGATTTTATTTATGTCAAATATTAAATAAAGCATTTCAGAATTGAATGGTATTTTGTGTCATTTAAAATATGTGTAGATATATAAACGTTCAAAAGAGACCCAACTGTTTCTCCATTTTAACCACAATCATAAGTTAAGTAATGTAAGACAACATCTATTTATTATCTCAAGTGTGTGAGTCAGAATTATAATCAGGCTTGACGGACTTCTCTGTTTAGAGCCCCACACTGCCAAAAACAAAGGGTTGGCCAAGCTGGTCTTTATCTGTGTGCTTGGGGAAAATGATCTCCTCCAACTTACTTAAGATTACTGGCACAGTCCGGTTCTTTGGAGCTGTACAGGAGGGAGATCTGTTTTTCTTGTTGGCTGTCAATCAGGGATCACTGTCATCAGTGACCAGCTGTTCCCAGATCCTTATACCCAGCCCTCTCCATCTCCAAACCTATCAAATCCTGATCATATTTGGAAAACCTCTGCCCTGTCCTTTTCCTATCAGCCAGAGAAAATTCAGCCAGAGAAAATTTTTAATTTTCTCTGGTTTTAAATAGTTTTATTTAAAATGGTTTAACATTTACTGTATTTTGTTGTTACTATTGTTGTTATTGTGTTTTGAGACAGGGTTTCTCTATGTAGTTCAAGTTTGTCTTGAACTCAGCATGTGTCCAAAGCTAGCCAGAAACCTCCTGTGAGCCTCTTGGCTCAGCTTCCCCACTATTGGAAATACAGAAGTGCTCCACTATGCCCTGCCTCACATCATCTAATGTTGTAAAATATTTGAGCATATCTCAACCAGTAAGCCATAGTCAACTAGTTTTCATTAGTATACAGTTATGATTTGTTTATCACAGTATTCCACCCATAGATATGCTCATCGCAAAGAGAGTAGAAAGCAAAGGGCCAAAAGCTGGGTGAAATAGAGAAGGAATGGTGAAAGCATGCCAAGGGGCCCATGCATGAAATAACAGCAACAACCACAAAACACAGCGAGAATAAGAAAACATGATAAGATATGAGAATTAGAGAAGAAAAACTGTAGCAGAAAATACAAAAAGAAATGTGCTAGTTAATAATTGTTTCATTTTTTGCATACCTAGAAAGGTATTTTACATACCTAGAAAAGTATTTTGCCTGAATCACTGAAATACATTTTCAGTGTATGGAACTTTAGATTTAAATTGGTATTTAATTGTTCCCATTTTAAAAATACTTGCCTGTTATCTCCTATTTCAAATTGCTCATAATAAGAAATGTATTGCCATTCTTATTTTTGTTCTTTGGTAATTTATTCTTCATTTGACTTCTTTTGAGATTTTCTTTTTGTCACTCATTTTAAACAAGTTGGTTACAGTATTATGATCTACGTTATTAATTTCTTCATCTTTATAGTGCTTGGATTTGTGGGTTTTGATGTTTTGAACATTTTTTAAAAACATTTCTTAAAAGATTTTTCATCTTCCCCCAGTGTTTTGTATGTATATTAGGATGCCTAAGTTTAACAAAAGCTCATTCACATACTTCTTGATTTTTTAAAAAAAATGTATTTGATTGTTGCAGCGTCTGATTATGCAGCTCAGACTTGTGATCCTCCTGTTTTCATCATCCCCAGTGCTGGGATTACAGGCATGCACCACCATGCCCAGACTCTGCGCCCACCTCAGCTCACCCTGGGGGTGGGGCTGGTACAGCTCATGATGCTGGGAACTGGACTGCCATCCCTGAGCTTGCCTCAGCTTGCCTACGCAGGTGCTTTAGTCTACTGAGCTAGCTTGCCGGCTCTTTATGATTATTTTAATTTGCTTTCTTTCTAAATTTTGAGTATTTTTCAAAGTTTATTATTTTTATTATCTTTTCTTTCTTTTCTTGTGGCCAGCACAGCCCATCCTTTCTTTTTTTGTGGCTGGTGTGGCATGTGGTGGTGGTGATCGAACTGCAGTCCCTCATTATGCTTACCTAACCTTGCCTAAGCAGGCACTTTAGACTGCTGAGCTATCTCAGAGGAGCTAATTTTTAATGTTTAGTCTTTATATTTATTTAATTTTTCCCCTATATTTATTTATTACTTATCCCATCAAGTGCATTTTAAAATCTCAAGCATTAGGGAAATTATCACAAAAAGCTTGAATTTGGTCTTTTATACATCCTTAAATTTCTCCTTACATTTTAGAGCTTATTTCATACAGTAATATTAATGTTTATAAATTCTTGCCTATTAATTCAAACATGTATCAATTCTTGGTTAGCTGACTTGATTAACTAAACTGTATTTTCTTGTTATGGTGTCTTATTTTCCAGCATCATTGCTTGTCTGATAATTTTTATTTTTTTTATTTATTTTTTTTTTTGTGGAACCAAAAAAAAGCTCACCTTGCAAGGTGAGCTCTTATTTGCTGAGCCATCTCCTCAGCCCCATTGTCTGATAATTTTTGATTTGATTCCAGACTTAGAAGACTTGAATTGATCAAGAAGTACGTATTTTGTTTTCGTATATATACTTTGTCTCTGTCTCACAACTGCATTACCTGAAAGTGATCTGATAACTTTCTGCCTAGCAATTAATACATATTTGTTAGAACCAAGAAATGTAAATATCTGCCTCATTCCTCCTCAAAATGAAAAAAACTAACTTGAATTCATTGAACTAATATTGGCACAGTTTTTGACACAATGTATTAATAACAATTTCTTTATAATAAATGCTAATACGTTTTTCTAGAGTATTTTATCACAAGTAACTTTCTGTATGATTCCACAAAGCTTTCCAAATTAACTCATTTGAAGATAGAACATGCCATTCCGGAATGGTAGTGTGAGAAGCGACCATTCCACACTCACTAGAAAAATAATGGCTGGATCTGAGATATAGCTCAGTGGCACAATCACCTACCTGGCAAGCATAGGTCCTGAGTTTGATTCCCAGCACCAAACAATAATGGCTCAAAATGATAAACAAAAATAAAGCAATCCATAAACACTAAATGTTCCTCAAAATTATTCATGGAGTTAGAATATGTACTCATTTATTTAATAAAATCTGCTAAATATCTGAAGGAACAACAAGAGTCTGCTGATATTTAGCAGATTTGTTCTTTAAAGCCCCATGTGGTAGATTCTCCATTTCTGCTGGATGGGGTCAAGGAATAGGCTGTTACCTACCAGCCACAGAATCTCACCTCTCTTAGAAAATGCCACCAGCATTTTCCCTGTCTTTGCCGGCTAGGGAGCAGAGGTTAAAGTCCAGGGGGAGGTGGCAATCAAGAACTACTCATGAGCTCCCTCTCCATCACCCCCTGCCCCACAGTGTGAGAGCTTGACCAGGAGGATAAGACAGGACTCCTGGGTGCCATACTGCTCACCGCACAGCCATTCTCTACCAGAAAAGTCAAGCAAAAGAACAGAGGCCTTCACTCCATTTGCTTCCCTATTCATAAAGGGAAGGCTGTACTTGGAAAACAGAAAACTGTCCCTGACCACAGCTCCAGACAAACAGCTGGGAGAATCTCCCCAAAGACCTTATGTGTCATAAGAGTCAAGAATTTTGAGCTCTCTACAAAGAAAAAGACCACACAAAAGAAAACCAGAGAAAACTCAAGCATATGTGATCTCTTAAAATATTCATTTTGGTGGCAAATAATGACAGAGGTTTCTAACTCCAGGAGAACAGTAGCCAAGCACTGGACTCACCACTGAGAGAGGACCAGGTAGCTACAGTTGAACAGTACCTTACTGGCATGAGAACAGGGGTCACAGGACTCTGAAAACCAGCCTGAGCTTAGTGCAATAACTTCAAAGATCAATTTACACCCTGAGAACTTGTCTCAGACATAAGAGCAAGAAGTCTATTGGTGGAGCCTAAGAGTTGGGCTTTATACTGATAAGAGCAGAAAGCTGAGCCCACACACAGACTCTGCCCCTCTAGGGGATCTTGTGCAAGCCCTAGCATCTTCTGATGAGTGACATCATGTACACCACATTTTATGGGAACCAGGTATGAAAACAGTAGTCCACCTACCTCAGCATACAAATAAGCCAGCAAACAACAATAACAAATGAGATGGAAACACTGGCCAGATTGAGTTGCTATAATAACTTACCTCAATTTCCAATTTTCCACAAAGTGCTATGACATATCCAGCAAAGCAAGAGACTACAAACAGGAAATAAGGCTTGCAAAAAAACTGCCTATAAGAGGGCTGGGAGAGCAGATTTAAGAGATGAGACATTGTGACCCATTATGAAACGTGTTCTCTGAAATCAAGGAAACAACATGTTTAAAGAGCAAAGAAATTATGATGTCTAATCAAATAGAGGATCTATACAGGGAGGTGCAAGTTACAATAATAAAATAGAATTTCAATAATTTACATGTGAGGTAACTGAAGTGATAATTTCCTTTTGGGTGGTTCATTAGTAGATTTGAAGCAGTATAAGAAAGAATTAATGAATTTGAAGATAGATTAATAGAAAATAGCTGTCTTAGTTACTGTTCTCTTGTTGCTGGGACAAATACCCGACA
>NW_004524718.1:161597-173864 GCF_000260255.1 Octodon degus
TCCAACTGCTCTTATATCTAATAAAAAGCAAAAGAACATACATGATCTTGATTGTAAACAAAACAAGCATGTCAGTTTAAACTTGAAAGACACAATAGTCGATGTTCTCAGAAATGTGATTTCCGTGGTTAATCTTCCTCCTAATGAGCATCTGATTCTTGCTGTCACTTACAATAAGAAAGGCAAAGGTTTGACAATAAAATACATGCTAAAAGCACTGTTAATTGGTAAAGCCTTTCCATAGAAAAGTAAAGAGTTTTGCCATGAGAACAGATGTAATTCTGATAAAAGGCATCGCAGACAATTTCCTGACAGAAAGACTGAGATTTAATCACCAGCGCTGCCTTGGCAGCTCCTGCCAAAGCGTATTAGCTTTGCCGCCAGGGACAGGGAAGTCTGTCAAGACCAGAGTACAGCAAACAGAGTCTCTGCCAGCGCCCTGCCTCCAGGTAGCACCTGATCTTCACACGCCGTTTATTTCACTTCTGTACATTTTGGCCCTGTGTTGTGTTATCCAAAGAGCATATTGAGCCTGTACATCACTGCAAAATGACTTCTGGTGGGAAGAAAATTGCAGTCAAGTGAGGAAACCAAAAAGGAAAATGCTTCTTCAGAGTTAATTTAAGATCTGAGTCAGAAGCGCACCGCTGAGGGGAGCAGATGTTCATTCGGATCGTGTGATTAGAAACAGCAAAGCTTTAAATAAACACCATTAAAATATTTTGCTTTAAAAATACACAGCGATATAAAGTTTTCCAGGATCTAGATCCAATCCTATACAGTGTCACACTGTCTCATGCATTATGATGCTTATTCATTAATTATTTCCTATTTTCTTCATTTAGCTAACCTGTGATTAATGTCTAAAACGTTTTTTATTTTATTTATTTTTGTGTATTTAGTATAGGGTCTACAGGGTCTCACTATACAGATCGGACTTGTAGTGATCCTCCTGTTTTCAGCCTCCTGAACGCTGGGACTGCAGGTGAGCGCGCCACACCCAGTCTCAATCGCCATCTCAGCGCACGCCAGGAGCAGGGCTGGCACGACATGGGGTCAAACCCCTGTTCCCTGTACTTGTCTAAGTAGGCGCAGTAGTCTGCTGAGCTACCTGGCTGGACCTAATAATGTCTAAAACTTATCATACTGTGAGAATAAGACAGAGAGAGTGAGATGGTCACTAAAAACAAAGGATAAACTAGAAATTTTTTCTCAGTACTGTATTGTATTTCTTTTCTTTTTTCTTTCTTTCTTTCTTTTTTAAATCTTTTTGAGACATGTTTTCACTATGTAGGGTATACTGGCTTTCAACTCATTTTGTGATGCAGGCTGGCCGTGAACTCACAGTAATCCTCCTACCTCAGCCTCCCATGTGCTGGGATTACAGGCACCAGGCTGTGCTATTATTGAAAAACTAGTTGTTTAAATTTAGGCTGTTCCAAGAGAATTATCAAGATGTTATATTTTTCTAAAAAGGTGCAATTATGTGAAAGTTTGGAAATTCAAATAACCAATATAAAAGTAATTTTAAGTGTAAAATAATAATAGTTGCACAGCTAGAAAGTGATTTTTAGGGGCTGGAGAGATGGCTCAGTGGTCTAAAGCACCTACTTAGAACAAGCTTGGCAAGGCATCAGGGACCGCGGTTCAATCCCCCAGCACCACATGCCAGCCAGCCCCGCCCCCTGGTGGGCTGAGCTGGCCACACACACACACACACACACACACACCACACACTCTCTCTCTCTCTCTCTCTCTCTCTCTCTCTCTCTCTCTCTCAAATAAATAAAAATAAAAAAAAAATTAAAAAAAAGAAAGTGATTTTTATAACAGTTATATTTAAGTAGACATTACTATTCTAAATTTTGTATTAGGAAAATAAGACGGAACGTAGTTTATTCCACACAATACATCTTGTAGTGACAGACCACGGACTGACACACAGCTCTCTGCCTTTATAAACTCATGTTTTTTTGTATATCCAAGCTACCTTCTAGCTTCTGTAACAGAGCTTACTTCTCTGGTTGCTTTCTTATATTTGTTCACCATTTTTAAAGAAAAACTAAGTTCATGGTACCTGTATATTAAATCTATTACACTATCACTAATAATTGTTTTTTCTAAGATCCTTCCAGGGTGGATTGAGGAGGAAAGATATACAGTATTTAAAATCTATCTAGTTAATTAACAAAACACCATAAGCTCTCTCTTAAAATTTGATTCATATCGCAGCATTTGAACAGAAACTGGTGTCTGACTGTCCTATGGGTGTTGAAGCCCAGCAGCAGGAGGAATGATTTCCTGTTCTTTCTTCATTTCAAAACAGAGCCATCAAAACTCCCAGGGCTTGTTGGGTCATCTCCAAAACAACTTTGATTGGCCTCGTGGAGAACAAGCCATTGTGTAAAAGTAGTGACTACCAAGGTTATTCCCAAAACAGGCGGTTCTGCCCATAGGCCAGCCCCACGTCCATTCCTGCTCCTCACGGTCACTTCCTACTGGCTCTTTATAAAGATGAGCCTGGAAACTCTCATAATTTCTCTCTATATATATTTTTTTCTTTTTTATGTGTTTTAGGGATAGTTTACAGGGTGTTCAGTGTCTCACTACTAGAACGGACTCATAGTGATCTGCCTGTTTACAACCTTCTAAGAGCTGGGATTACAGGCGCGTACTACCATGTCTAGTCTCAATTGCCATCTCAGCAGACTCTGGGGGTGGTGCTGGCCCGACAGGCCTGGGGATCGAACCCCCGGTCCCTGCTCCTGATTGCAGGTGCTTTAATCCACTGAGTTATTTGGCGTTCCCTTTTATTTTTTTAAACTTTCTCTTGCACTAACTCATGGGAATATATAACATTTCAGTCTTTCCTTTTCCCTGCATTGATATGCTTGTGTCTATATTTTTCTTTCTAATTCATAATACTCTAAAAATTGACCATAACTAGTTCATCAAAAGATCAGAGGAGAAAATTTCCATGAAATCCACTGTGAGGTAGAAATTTTAAAATAGCTATTTCTACTGAGAAATACTTAGTTGGTGGTCCAGTAATTGAAACATATGACACTAAGAAGTAGCAACCACCTCATGCCGCTGACTCCCAGGGACTGGGTTTTCTCTTACATTGGTTAATCGTAAACCAGGAGGAAGCCTTTTGTTCCATTCTTCAATTCAGCAGGACCTGGGTAATCAGGTTGCGGCCTCACCAAGTCGGGGAACAGTAAGTAAACCTGTCGTCAGACTGAAAAAAATATTTACTGAATCATATTTTAGGTTTACTCATTAAAATATCTAATTTAGTATCCTGCTGGAATTTTTAGTGTTAGAAATTACATAAAAACAAAGACATCTTCTTCTGAGAAGGAGGTCCATTTTCATCTGCATTTGTTTGGATTTAACTCTATACTTTGTCTCTTCAGCTTGCAAGAATAGTTCTGTATCTTCTCGTTTTGCTGATCCCTGATATATTCCTTTTTAGCATGAAGAAAGCACTCATGTAAGTACAGCTCATGTGTACAGCTTACACAGAGCATATGCTCTACACACAAAATTCTATTTTCTACTGAGGTCACTGTGTAAGATACTAATTGGGATAATGGACTATAATTTGAAGTAACTAATTATTAAAGTTTATATGGAAAAAAATTAAAATATTTTACCATAACTAGTTCATCATCATTTTCTGTATAATTATAGACAGAAAAAGATAGGTAAGTGATTGATCTAGAGTTGTATGAAGCACTGAGAGAAATTCTGTAAGACTTGCTAGTATGTTAAATTCTAAGTAAGTATAATATACTTGGGCACACGAGTTCAACATTGAGAAATTTTAGGACAAGATGGCAGCTTAGAGTAATAAAAAGTGGTACCTAGAAACAGTTTTTAAGAGTGGTTTCTCCTGCATCTTTTTTTCTTATAACCTGCTAAGATTCTTGATATATTATGAGAGTGAGAGCAGCAATAAATTGGGAAATTTCAAAGAGAGCTTTCTCAAAGCATTTATTTCCAATCCAAAATAGAGGTTTCTATTGTTTGCTGTAAATTTATGTATTCTTCTCTTCCACATGAGTAGAATTGCAAAATAAAGCTTGCTTTCACACCTGATGGCTGGACACCTGCTACCCCCCTTCTGGGAGCATTTCCTGTGGACACTAAGACCTGTCCCTCAACCAGATCCTGTCCATAACATTGCAGAAACACATGATCAAGCACTAAATGCCAGATTAGAAGAAAATGAATGCCTTGAGCAAGGACCCATGAGGGAGCTATTTAGCAAAATGTTCTTCACAACGAAGTATCTTTGGTAACCTCATGTACAGTATCATAGACATTGTATGGAACAATTTTACTGAAGATGCATGATATAGAGTTTCTCAGAAGTTCAAAGAAAAATAATTTCCTGTGCTTCACTTGACATTGGAGGAAATACACTAATACTGTACGGTAATAGTAAAATAATAAAATACCTTTTCACATATTAAACAAAAATTAAACAATTTTACCTAGAAGAACATAACAAAAGCCAAACTCCTCCAAACAGAAAGTTAAATGAGATAAATCCAGCTACATCTCATTCCCTGGGACATGAAAATATGCTAGCATAAGATACTTCAGATATGACTCACTTATGAATCTAGAAATGGAAACATCCATACTTAATTATTATTACAAATCTAAACACATGTGTTTTAATGTAGGGAACTACCCCAAGCATATTCATAAATACAGAGAATTCAGGCCCAGAGATATTAAGCTTCTAGAGAAAGCTCTATATTTTTTCTTTACAAATAAAGGGGTACAAAAGCCACAAAATATGGGCAGATTCTAGGAGCTGGGAACTATAAGGAAGATTTATTCCTCCAATAGATCCCTAGAAAAGAACAAAGCCCTGCTGATACTTTGATTTTAATGCAGTGGCACAAATATCAGCCTTCTAAACTTAAAATAATAGGCAATTATCTCATGTTATCTTAACTAGTACATCTATGATAACTTTGCAGAAGCAACAGAATACAGTCTAAAAATAGTGCTTGCAATAGCAAACTAATGTGTCGTTCTCTTATTCCTGGATCAGTTATGAATTTTCTTTTTTTGTAACAACATCACAACATAAATTAACCATGCCAAGAGGAAAAAAAAATCAACAAGGTTTCTACCATAATACTCTTTCTCTTTATCATAGTGAAGTATAGATTACATAATTTTATACATTCTTGTTTATTACTAAAAACTGAATCCTGGGAAAATGAACAGGTAAAGCGTTTCTTAATAGAGGAAAAGCATGTGAGAGTAAAACTATAGTAAATCTTTATCAGATGAATGACTTACATGACAATAAGTTCATCATTTTAGACAGAATTTAATAATACTAAAGTGCTTCTCAAGAGGACTCATTCTATGAAGGCAAATGAAAATCACTTTAACAAAAATGACTCCCATAACTTACTCCTGCCCTTATTTATCCTGGAAGATCTTGCAGTGTTTTTCTACAGACACTCCTCAGTACTTCTTAGTCATCCCTGGTGACCGTCCACATGGGTTACCAAGCATGTACATGGATCTTTCTTTAGACCCCAATTTTCTCTTGCAGTATCTTCTGCTCACCAGTGTGCACGCAGTACCACACTGTTTCCATTCCTGATGACCGTGCTAACCTGTCGGGTCACCAAGAATGCTGGCTTTCGTGGATTCCAAAGCACTTGTCTCCAAGGTTCAGAGAAATAAAAAGGTTAAAAATATACTCTTTTAATTTTCAATCCATTCTGTAATTTGAAATTCTAGGCCTTACTCATCTTTCTTTTCCTCCAACATATACCAAATATCTCTAAGAATCATTTCAGCTTCAATCTATAAGGACTTTCATAGTCATTTTTCTCTTTGTTGAGATATAATTCCCAACACCCATGACTTAAAGGAGAGACAGTTTATTTGGTTCATGACTTACATTTGGTTCAGTCCATAAATAGCAGACTGCAAGGCAGAAATATTAGTAGAAAGCCTTCCAAGGAGAGCTGTTTGTCTCATAGTAGCTGAGAAGCAGTCATGGGAGGCACACAGGGAGAAGATGCGCCCTTCTTGGCCACATGGCCTTCTTCTTCTGGCCAGACTCGTCGTCCTAGGAGCAAGTTAGCTGTAATGCCCCACAGTTCAATCACCTTCTAAGGACATGCATCACAACCATGGCAAGAGCTTAAAAGTAACACTAAGACCCTAGATAAACAAAGAGAGTAGGGCCCAATCCAATGTGAATGGTACTCTTATGAAAAAGAAGTACTTGGGCATAAAAGCAGAGTGAAGAAATTGTAAAGACACCTAAGGAGTTGGGGTTTTGGTGTAGATTTTCTATAGTTACTCATTTCTCAACAATTATTGAGCAATGAAAATGTTTATCATTCAGTCAAAATCAAATATATATATATATATATATATATATATATATAGCACACACATCACACATATCTGTATGATATATGTATGTATATGAGGCTGTCTGAGGGGTATGATATGAGGCATGTACAGATGTAAGGTGTGATAAAAATATAGCAGATGCTGATGTTGGGTGCCATGCAACAAAAAGGGAGACTTGGACAAGCATCACTGCATGTCCATATTCACCTCATTTACTCAATCTGTCACCATGGGATCTCTTTATCTTTCCAAAACTCAAAATAACCATGAAAGCTAAATGTTTTGACTCCATTCAGAACATGGAGGCAGCTACAGAACCACAACTAAACACACTTTACTGCTTTTAAAAGTGGCAAAAATTATATCTGTTCAAACTGAGTGAGAGATGTAGAAGAAGATTAATGACAATCTTACTTTTGCTATGATTTAAAAATCACTACTCATTCTCTATTGTTTACCATGCCTTTTATATATTCTTGCATATTTGGTGATCTACTTAAAGACTGATATCCCTTTCTGAGACATCACAGTCTTCTTGATTGTGCTGCTGCATATGCTGCTCCATACACTACTATTTTCCTAAATTTTCCAGTCTTTTCTTCACACATTTATTTAGATAAAATGCACACAAATATATGGATATGCTCATACAAACAGAAAAATATGCATGTGTATGTATAATATGTATGTATAATTTTGTTGGTCTTTTTAATGAGAACTAAATAAATGTGTAAAAGAAAATAAAGTGTGAGGCTTATAAAATAGTTCCCTATAATTCAACAGTAGCTATTTTTCTCCCCTGTAGTGAAACATTTTCTCCTTTTGCTACATTATTGTATATTTTGTTTTTAGCCATTTTAAATATTTTGTTTTCTATGTATGTAGATTATCCTTTTGTTTTTTGTTTTTATTTATTTCTTATTTTTTGTATTTAGGACAGGGTGTACTGGGTGTATACGGTCTCACTGCATAGATTGGACATATGGTGATCCTCTGGTTTATAGACTCCCAAGTGCTGGGATTACAGGTGTGCACTACCATGCCCAGTCCCAACTAAGGTCTCAGTGTGCCCTGGGGGCAGGGCCAGCATGGCAGGCTCTGGAATTGAACTCCTGGACGCTGCATCTGTGTTTTCTGTCGCCCCCCCCCCCCCGGGTTGTTTCATACGTGGTTACATTTGTCTCATGTCAACATTTCAGAGTTTATGTGATCTGGAACATGAAACCAGGCATCTGTGATGTGCTGAGAGGACATTGAATGGGAAAGGTTGCAGGATCTGGGGGGAAAGGTGGCCTGAGCTGTGCAAGGTGAGGATCTGAGACTCCTCCAAGAGGTGGTAGACATGCAGTCCGCCCACACAAGAAGGGGTGTGCAGAACAGGGAGGAGTTTACAACACAGAGGACGCTTATGCGGTCAAGGAGATCATAAATGAGATAAAGAAGGAAGATGAAGCAGGTAGATTTCTTTACCATTTTAGAAAAGTGAGTCAGGAAAAAATACTTGTGTTTTATTATGCGTTTATTAATTTATACTCATGAATAATGAAAAATTTTTAACCTTCTGAAGTGAGGAATTTAGTAAATGCAACACACCAAAATCAGTCTATGTCCTAAATATATTATTATGTCAACAAGCAAAACAGTGTTCAGAGAAGAAAGAGTGCATGGCAGCAGCACATAGAATCAAGGCTGGATGGGTACTACAGTTAGAATTATCACTTGTTGCATATGATATTTTAATTGTATTTTAAATTCTCTTCACCAGCATGAAAACTGGGTAAGCAAATGACCTACGAGTTTATTCATTGTCAAAGTTTCCAAAATTTCTTAGCAAAAAATATGCAATCATTCTTCCAGGTAAGGAAATGATTTTATTACATTCATAGTCAGAGAACTTTATAGAGACATATTTCTTTTTTGTAAAATAAGATAAAAAGAGTAAGACCTCTGTCCATGGAAAGCACAGCAACACCTGGGGCAGGCCCCACCACTGTGGAGACAGTCACAGGTGGAATGGCAGGAGCCTGCTTTGTGCATCAAGCACCAGATTTATTTACAGCAAATCCTCTCAGTGGCTTGATATCAGTTACATGAGAGAAAAATCCTTTCCCACTCAAGCACACCTTGCTGGCATCACCAACTGGCATTTACTAAAGTTCCACAAAAGAATGCAACACTTAGTTACCCTTCTTTTGTGGCTAGGACAAATAACCAACACTCATAATGAAGGAGGGAAAAGCTTATTCAGTTCCACAGTTGGTGGAGGTTTCAGTCTATACTCAGCTGGTTTCAAGGCAGAGCGGCACATGGCAGAGAGCAACATTTCCTGGCAGCCGCAAAGAGCAAGAGCAACATTGGAGGAGTAGCAGTAACAATGGCAACAGAGATCAAGTCAACCTTCCTTATGTTGCATGCTGGCTATCTGCCCCAGGCCAGGTGTAGCACACTCACCCATGATACCAGCAGCACTCACAACTGTAATCCCAGTGGATTATGAATCAATCACAAATTCTGTAAGTCCACACAATGACTGTATGAGGTTTTCTGGGGACAACTAGACACAAACCATAATATTATTCTACAAAACACTAGTGCTATAATCCATGCTTTCTTTGTGTGTTATAAACCTTTCTATATATGAGTTGGCTATCAATGGCTACAATGAGACAAGTTACATTCGAAGCAAACATGTTTATTTAGCTCATACCTTTGAATCTTCAAAGACATGGTGCTGACATGGGCTAGGCAGCAGTGAGAGGTCCCTGGCTCCCCACGTCATGGAGGACACCACTGGTGCAGGACAGAAAGAGTGAGAGATCACATTTCCAACAGAAGTCAGGGGGAGCTGGATGGAGTTAGACTCCAGCTTGTATAGCAACCTTTGTGTGAGCTATTCAAAGCTATACGAACACTACAACACAGATCTTTGCTGGACAAATCATAGCAATGTTCTTTATCCATAGGCTTTTAATAACAGATACTTAAAGATCTGATCATTTAAAAATATAAATAAACAAATAAATAAACAAGCAGTGCTCAAGGCTCAGTACAATTATTAGAGCCAAAGGCAGGGATAGAAAAAAAATCATTCTCAGGGCAAAACAGCTAAGTCATGTTTACCTCAACAAATAATTTTGGGGCCAAACAAAGAAAGAGTAAGGGTTTTAGCTACAGGTCAGTGTATGTGCAAATAGTGGTGTTTCATCTTATGCCTAAGATGTTTGATATTCAGACAGATCATGAGGTTAAACACAACTGCATATGTTGTAGGGCAATAATAAGCACTTCTGGATGGTTAACAACCTAAGTTTACAGACCAAAAATTAGAGAAAAAGAAGGGCTGCAAGGACAGCCAACATTTTAGCCCTAGTCTTTCAAGGACAGTGAGGACTCATGACATAGGAGAACCTGTACTATAACATCATGTAACTCAGTTGTGCCCCAAATTTTCTGATGAAGGAGATTATTGGGCCACAGAGGAATGTGATTGATGATGTAGTATATGCCTAAAGAGAGTCATATGGAGAGAAAACATTCTCAGGCTTTCACAGAGAGCAAGTTGGTCAAGCAATGGATGTGACTCATCCACATGGCTGACACTACAAAAAGATCTACAAAGTGTGGTACAGGGTTTTAAGATAAGTCCTGAGGGGACTTGACTAACCATGTCAGTTACAGAAGTTACATTCTTTGTTATATAGGTCTTTCTTTATCTTGGTCTTAGCCATCCAGCAGAAAAGTGCAGAAATGAGGTAGGAAAAGTGAAGTCATGTTAATATGCTGAGCTGTGGAAGGCTCAAGTCATCAGATTTGGACATTGCCAGTTCTGTGGATAACAGACTACTATTGTGGAGTACTGGACTATATTGGAATATTTTGCTGAATTCATGCCCCTACAATATTTGGATGGCAATAGAATACACACCTCTGACAAAACTGAAAAAAAAAAGGTGATATAAATGAAGGACAATTTTGTATCTGTATATACAAAATAGAACAGATATATAGCTACTTTCTCTTAATTCAATAAGAAGAAAGATCTGTACTAATAGTGTTTGGACAAGATATCATGTCTGCATCTTGAGCTATGAATGACTACTACAAAGACAACAATATGCAATGTATTAATTGTTATAACTCTCCTACCAACCTGTTTTGAAGCTGTCACATTGCAAATTTTCTCAATAAAATTAATAAAAAAAATAAAGGTCAGTGTATGCATGAACATCAGAATCCTCAGAATCAATGATCTCACCACTCATATTAAATCAATATATGGCACTTTACTTTAAAAAAAAAACTGATATCATGCCCACTTAAACATATTTCTGAAGCTTGAAACTAATATTCCACAACTAAGCTCATGCTTTTGTGGAGATGTTTGACACTGTCTTTATATGTATATCTATGTAATGGCATTTTCATACAATCAAGTTCCCTGCCCTCCTTAATATATTTCCAAAGCTCCTACCATTTTCAAAACTAGATATATTGGATTTTACTCTATTCTTTGTGCAATTTTAAAGCTGTTTGCCTAAAAGTAATTACAAGACATAAGTATGTGCTGATATATACATACTCACATATGCATACATAAAAGAATTATGTTTTAAGAGTTAATTAAAATAAGTAAATATTTTAATTGAACATCTGTCTATTTTCTGTGGGAAAACATATCCTATAGATATCTGTCCTCCTTCTCAATTCTTAGCTGTGGTTTAAAACTCAGCAGGATTTTCCTTTTTTCCTGATTCTTTTCTTCTCTGTAAAGAGAATTGTAGTGATCCTCTTGACAATAATTTTTTTATTAAAAAATAAAGCCTGAGTCAGTGAAATGTGAACCTTGTTGAAAATGTCTGTAAATTTTATAGGAAAAATAAAGTAACATCAGTAATTTTATATAAAAATATGTGCCCATACCATACTGATTTAGGAAAGCATACATGACACTAGTTTAAAATTGCAAACTAGCTATCATCTATTGCTATCTCTATCTCTAAGTCTATCTATCTATCTATCTATCTATCTATCTATCTATCTATCTATCATCTATCTATGTATCATACATACTGTAGTTTTGTTTATCCAATGCATCATGTAAAAGAACTATGAAAGTTTAACATCTGTTAAATTTTGCTTATTTCACAAAGTGTAAACCCAGATATACATAACATCTTTTCTTTGAGATAACAGGGCTTGTGAAATTACTAGAAATGTAATTACAGTGAAGAGCAGAGCACTTTGCCTATGACACAATCTGTGCATGTTATAATCTTTGTCTTCATCTTTATTTAAGGTATAAATAAAAATGTTTACGGACATCTATAGTATCCAACATAAAGTTGCTCATGACAAAGTCCAAGTTTCATCTTAAGAAGAAAGCCTAGAAAAGAGCTTGTATTTAAAACGACAAGATATGAGAAAATTTAAATTGAATTAAAGTAAGGGAAATTGAAATCATCTGCTGCACATTTTCCAGTCCTGACCAGAGAAGCACATGGATTCATGGGCATTTGGAATACATATTTGAGGAAAATTTCATCAGAAGTCACAGAAGGGCCAGCAAGAAACTCAGCAAACTAAATGCCTAAGTGCAGGGATCAGTATTAGGACCACATGCTATACCAGCCTGAGTCTGGCACACTGAGCCAACCACTGAGTCCTGCAGTGGTGGTGCACGCCTGTCATCCCAGCACTGGGAGACTTGAAAACAGAAGGATCGCTATGAGCCCAAGCTGCATAGTGAGACCCTGTATAAAATGTAAAACAAACAAATAAACAAAAAATTTTACAGACATTTTTTCTAGCAAGAATTTTAAAAGTGTACTTTTAAAATTCCATAGGACTCTTTGAATAAAT
>NW_004524718.1:175874-176999 GCF_000260255.1 Octodon degus
AAGTGATAGTGTGATCCTTAAGATTCAAGCATATGTAAAGATTTCCGTCTTTACGGTCATGCCTTGGAAATTGCTTCCTTTCATTTTCTGAGATGTGAGAGTATTATGTGGCCATCCTTAAATGCATTACCACCATTAAGGTGACCAGCCATACCCGGTGTCAGGTCCCTACCTGTAGAATCTCATTCAAATTTTACAGTATGCCTTCCTAGTTGGTTGTAGAATCAATACAGTTTTTGTAGACCATTTTAAGGGAATATAATGAAACAAAGAGTATACATTTCAGTGTATCACACTTGAAATTTAACACTTTTGTCTGCATTAAATGACAGACTATGCACAAGTCATGCAGCGAATTTTGAGGGTAAGTCATAAAACTAAAGAACACACAGAACCCAGCAGGATCAGCAAGGAGATGACGGTCCTTAGAAACAAGACAACAGTCTAATTGCCTGCCTTGGGTTGCAGCCAGCCTGATGGACGGAACATCTGTGTACTTACCTAAGTGTGCAGCACACCCAAGAACCTTGGGCACTGTGTAACCTAGATGTCGATGTTTAAAGTGCCACTTTGGACAGCACGGGGCAGGGATTTAGTTGTGGCACAGAAATTAATAGAACATGCCAGAAGTGGCTTGTATTCACAACATGTGACTGAACTGAATCTTCACATTTTGAAAATGCCTATAAATTTTAATGGTATTCTCTTTTTGCTTCACATTACTTTTAGTGCTATGGCCTAAACTTTTTTCACTTAGGAAGCTTGGCCTGGAAGAATGGCAGATTTCCAGAAGAACACAAACTGAGCTGCAAGGCTGTTGCTCATTCATCAAGGGCACTGCGTTTCAGTTATTCTGAGCTTTGACACACACTTTAAATGAAACGAAGTGTTAACCTTAGATGCTGCTGAGCTGCACTGCTCATGAGGCAGTTCTGGTTTACTTGAGATGGAGACAGGAGAGAATTTGCCGCACTTATAGTAGTTTGGTTGAAATCATGACTATTGGCAAACCTAACATTTCACAAAATATTGTCTAAGAAATTCATAAGATATTTCAATATCAGAATGTAACAAAAATATATGCACAAAGAAAAGAGAAAATTTATAGTACAAGGAATGAATTAG
>NW_004524718.1:178033-182394 GCF_000260255.1 Octodon degus
AGCAAATTTTACTACTATATTTGACATCATTCATTACTTTATCCTGTCCCTTATACATCAGAATCCCTCACTCACCAAAAAAGGCAAAAGTCACTCCATTAAGAGAAAAAAACATCACTGCACACAAGTACATGGTATATGTTTGACTTTATTACATAAGCTTAGAGTTTGTTCCTTATTGGAGGCCAGACCCTGAAAAGGCTTGATCTTGCAGAAAAAACTGTTAAATAAGGGAGAAAATTATGGCAATTTGACTTACAACATCCTCAAAAGTGGACTCAGTGTTCTAGAATGTACAGTCTTCTGTTTATGAGCTTGGCCCTGGAAAACTATTCTGGCCCCAGAAAAACAAGAAAGCTTAGAGTTAACTAGGACAAATGTTGGGCACAGGATCAAGATCTTCTTATACAGGCTGGAAGCAGAAAGAATGCATCGCTGGATCACTGTCCAGACCTCCCAACCCCATCTTTCTTTTCATTCTGTCCTCCCTCTTCCCTGAGCCCCTCTGTAAGGGCTACCTGCTGCAGTTCCTGTGGTCAGAGATAGCAGGTCCATGGTTACCATAATTTGTCAGTAGTGAAGCTGTACTTGAGACTATTACTATTATTAACATTACTATGCTATCCAGGAAGTCATAGTTTTCCTCCTCTATGGGGTAACACATAATCATATGTATTCATAATATCACCACAGGTAAGTACCAAAGGATTGGTGCTAACCTAGAACATTGCTAATGACATTGCATCCTTTACAAACTGGTAAGGTGGGTTCTTGCAATAGCTATAAGGAACCACATATGTAGAGGACACCTCTGAAAAACAGACATCTCCTAGGGAAGCCTCAATATTAGTGATAAAGCTATCTATTATAAAAATCAGCAAGCATTACAAAGAAAACAAAATAAAATAAAAAAGAGAAAATAGAAAATGACAAGACACAGAAGCAAAGTGCAACCGCAGCAAAGAACAAGCCTGGAACACAGAGATAGACAAAATACAAATCAAAAACAGCAAACATTTCTGAAATGGTAGCAATAGAAGTGATAAGAACTGTAAAAGAGTACAGACAAGATAATGTATTAGGTACAAAAAGAAATGCTACTTAAAAAAGATATCAGAGAAAACACATATAAAATAATACATGAGTACATAAAATGATAAAAATTCTTCCAGTATGTAGAAAATTTTATATACAAACAAATAAAGAATATACAACATGGAAACACCATGGTAAAATGAAAATACAGTCGTACATGTAATAATCTAGATCCGAGAAATTCAGCAGGAGAACTGAATATTAAAAGATTTTAAAGAAAAGAAGCAGATTGTGTTTAAAGGAAAATCATGGCATACATTCAGCACAAACCATCAAGTCAAGAAGATCTTGGAGTGAAGTAATTTAAATCTTCAAAGAAAACATTTCCATCCCAGATGTACCCTGAAAAATTACCAAGATTAATGGAGAAATAAGATACTTTCATAATGAAGAACAACTGAAGAGATATATGAACACCAAACAAACACCATTAAGAATATTAAAAGATATACTAGACAGATAAAAATGAGCACAATTCCAAGAATACATTGGAAAGAAACTACCAAACAATTAAACACAAGGCAAAATCAGGAAACCAACAGCAGGGAAATATCAGGACAAAGATAAACCAATACATATCCGTTCTCACCATCAATATAAATGGTCTCAATGCACCAATCAAAGGACACAGACTGGCAGAATAGATCAAGAAACAAGATCTAACAATATTCTATATGTAAGATACTCACTTAACCCCAAAACAAAATCATAGACTGAAAGTAAATGAATGGAAAACAATGTTCCACACAACCTGAACCCTGACTAAAGCAGGGATAGCTATTCTGCTGGCAGGCAATGTGAACTTCAAACAAAGAATGATTGAAAGAGATAAAAGAGATCACCAAAAACTGGTTAGGGGGAAATTACAAGAAAAAGAAATAGTAATCTTACATATGTACGCATCAAGCATAGGAGCATCCAACTATATAAAGTAAATATTAATAAATGAAAAATCAAATAAGCAGCAACATAATTGTAATAGGAAAAATTAATATCCCTTTATCACAAAGAGTTAGACCAACTAGACAGAAAGCCAGCAAAAAAAAAAAATCAGAAATGAATGAAAGCTGTAAACTAATAGATTTAGTATGAATCTTCGGAGTATTTCCCCAAACATCATCAGAACAAACCTTCTTAGATGCACATGGAACATTCTCTAAAATTGACCATATTCTACTTCACAAAATATGCTTAATGCAAAGAAAATCAAATTATCTCATACATATTATCTGGCCACAGTTCAATGAAACTGGAAATTAATGGCCAAAAAATACAAAATCTCCATAAATATAGGGATGGTAAATTACACCCTCCAAAACAATCAGTGGGTCAAGGAAGAAATTAAACAAACGAACAAAAAAAGAATTAAATAATAGCTACACCTAACTGAAAATATAGAGTCATCATAATGGAACCTGTAGGATGCAATGAAAGCAGCTCTAAGAGGGAAATTTATAGTGATAAATTCTCACATAAGGAAAACAAATCAAGTACAAAAAAAAAAATATTCATGTTGCGCTTAAAGCTTCTAGAAAAAGAAGAGCAAGACAAACCCAAAGCATGCAGAAGAAAAGAAATTATAAAGACCACGATAGGAATTAATGCAATTGAGACTAAGAAAACAATACAAAGATTTAATAGAAGAGTTGTTTTCTTAAAGAATAAACAAAATGTACCTTAGCCAATGTTATCAAAAAATAAGAAAGAAAATTCACAAATTCAGTCATTGAGGAATCAAAATGATGAAATCACTGCAGATTCTGTGGAAATTCAGATCAACAATACCTACTTCAAAAATCATTACTCTCATAGAGTAGAAAACACAGAACAAAGGGACTGAGCTCTAGACACATAAAAACAAAAACTGAATTAAAAGGTATAAAAATTCAGAATAACACAATATTAGTTAATCAGATTGAAAATTTAATTGAACTCTTACCAAAAAAATATAACTAGATCCTGATATATTCACTGCTGAATTCTCTAAGATATTTAGACAAGTCTTAATGTCAGTATGCCACAAACAATCTAATAAAATTTAAAAGGAAACAATACTCCTTATTTCATGCTTAGATGCTATTATTATTGCCATCACATCAAAACCAGAAGAAAAGACCCAACCAAGAAAGAGAACTGTAGGCCAATCTCACTAAAGAACATAGATGCAAAACTCCTCAATAAGGCACTAGCAAACAGAATGCAGTAAAGTCCAACATTCAATCATGATAAAAATAATTAGAAAATTTGAATACTTTGTCTTTACTTCAATTTGCTAAAAGCCATCTCTATCAAACCAACAACCAACAGCATACTAAATGGACAAAAATTGACAGCTTTCACTCTAAAATCAGGTACAAGTCAAGGATGTTCATTGTTACCACACCTATTCAATTTAGTTTTGGGGACATTAATAGAGGAATTAGGGACAGCCTGATAACTCAGCAGACTAAAGCGCCTGCTTAGGTAGAATGCAGCAGCTGGGGGTTGATCCCTGGCATGCCAGTGCCTTGGGGTGCATTCAGACAGCGATTGAGACTGAGCGTGGGGGCACGTGCCTGTACCATCAGTACTTGGGAGGCTAAACAAAGAAGAATCACTATGAGTCTGATCTACGTGGTGAAACCCTGTAGAGCCTCTCCTAAATGCAAGAAAAAAATAGAGAAATTAAACACAAAAGAGAAAAAAGGTAATAATAATTGGAAAGGAAAAAGTTAAACTATCATTGTTCATAGACAACATAATACTCTATATAAAAGACCAATCAAAACTCCAGCAAAAGATTTCTAGATTTAAGAACCAAACCCAGCATAGCTGGATACAAAATCAACACTCAAAATACAATAGTATTCCAACACATTAATAATGTGCTCAATAAGAGAGCAAGTATGGACATGATGCTCTTAACAATAGCAGGCAAAAATTTAAATACCTAGGAATCAATCCAACCAGGGCGGTAAAAGATCTATGCACTAAAAATTTGTACTCTACAAAAGGAGATTGAAGGGGATATTAAAAAAATGGAAGGATATGTCTTGTTCATAGACAGGAATAATTAACATTGCAAAATTGATCATACTCTCAAAACTGTGATACAGATTTAATACAATCCTGATCAAACTTCAATTAGAATACCTCACAGAACAAAACAAAATATTGCTAATATTCATTTGGATCTAGAGGCAACCTAGAATAGCAAAAGCCATTATGAGCAACAAAGGCAAGGCAGGAAATATCACAATCTCTGACTGAAATTACACTATAAAACT
>NW_004524718.1:183333-184243 GCF_000260255.1 Octodon degus
TGTTGGGGACGTAGACTGGTGCAAGCACTGTAGAAATCAGTATGCAGATTCCTAAAAAATTTAGGATAAAACATCTTATTTGACACAGATCATTCTCTTCTTAGTATTTTTTTAGAAGAATTAAAGTATGATACCAGAGCAATATATGTGCACTCTTGTTTACTGAAGCACAATTTTTAATAGTTAAGCCTTGAAAATAGTTCAGGGCTGGGGAGATAGCTCAGCCACATAATTGCATGCTTGTTGAGCAAAGGGTCCTGAGTTCAATCCCTGCTACCTTTATAAAACTATTATATTCCAAATGCCCATCAACCAAGGAATGGACAAAACATATGTGACATTTTTGTGCAGTGAAGTATTATTTAGCTATAAAGAAGGATAGTGGGCTGGGGAAATAGCTCAGTAGAATAAGCACTTCCCTGGTAAGTGCAAGGCCTGAGTTCAGTCACCAGGTCCACCAAAAATGAAAAAAACCCTCTTTTAAATAAAAACAAAAAACCTGAGTGGACCTGACTGACCTTGTCAGACGCAAAAGTTACATTTGTTATGGAAGTCTTGTTCTATCTGGTTCTTAACCATCCAGGAGAAAAGTATGAAAATGAGGTATATAAAGTAAAGCCACCCCGCCCGTCGAGTAGGAATTTCTGAGGAGTTCCGGGAACCCCCAGACCCAGTCCTAGCCCAGGTCCCGTGAGTGTGTGCAGAGAGCTTCCTCTTCCCACGACTTCACCTTGCCCCCTCCAGGCACAGGTCAGGCCTGGTATACACGCCTGAGGTGTAATCCTGCAGCTGCAATTCCTGCAGAGAGTGTAGAGGATAGATCCAACCAGCTAGTCCAGGAGCAGAATATCTCACCACAGGGGCACAACAAGTTCACCCTCAAGGGTAGCATTGGGAAGGAGCTGAGCAC
>NW_004524718.1:184343-185428 GCF_000260255.1 Octodon degus
TGTTGGGGACGTAGACTGGTGCAAGCACTGTAGAAATCAGTATGCAGATTCCTAAAAAATTTAGGATAAAACATCTTATTTGACACAGATCATTCCCTTCTTAGTATTTTTTTTAGAAGAATTAAAGTATGATACCAGAGCAATATATGTACACTCTTGTTTACTGAAGCACAACTTTTAATAGTTAAGCCTTGAAAATAGTTCAGGGCTGGGGAGATAGCTCAGCCACATAATTGCATGCTTGTTGATCAAAGGGTCCTGAGTTCAATCCCTGCTACCTTTATAAAACTGTTATATTCCAAATGCCCATCAACCAAGGAATGGACAAAACATATGTGACATTTTTGCGCAGTGAAGTATTATTTAGCTGTAAAGAAGGATAGTGGGCTGGAGAAATAGCTCAGTAGAATAAGCACTTCCCTGGTAAGTGCAAGGCCTGAGTTCAGTCACCAGGTCCACAAAAAAAAGAAACCTGAGTGGACCTGACTGACCTTGTCAGATGCAAAAGTTACATTTGTTATGGAAGTCTTGTTTTTTCTGGTTCTTAACCATCCAGGAGAAAAGTATAAAAATGAGGTATATAAAGTCAAGCCACCCCGCCCGCTGAGTAGGAATTTCTGCCGAGTTCCGGGAACCCCCAGACCCAGTCCTAGCCCAGGTCCCGTGAGTGTGTGCGGAGAGCTTCCTCTTCCCACGATTTCACCTTGCCCCCTCCAGGCACAGGTCAGGACTGGTATACACGCCTGAGGTGTAATCCTGCAGCTGAAATTCCTGCAGAGAGTGTAGAGGATAGATCCAACCAGCTATTCCAGGAGCAGAATATCTCGCCACAGGGGCACAACAAGTTCACCCTCAAGGGCAGCACAGCAGCCAGACCCAAGCCAGACACAACTGGGGAAGTCCAAACTTTGTAGAGATGCACCTGAACTTCAGTAAGTGTGAAGGTTATAACTACAGCAAAGATCTACAAAAAAGGTCAGAAGACAGTGCTACACAAAATGATGAGAAGGAATAAAATGCAACCTCAGAACCCAAGCCCACCTGTAACAAGTGCAGAGGTCACTAACACAGAACAAATTGGAAAT
>NW_004524718.1:212473-213632 GCF_000260255.1 Octodon degus
AAAAATAAAAATTCTTATTATTATTCTCAGCTTTACTTGCTTTCACCTTAAAATTACTTTTCTTAGGTTGGGGAGATAGGTTGGCAGTCTAAGTGCCTGCCTGCTAAATGCAGAGACTTGGATTTAATTCCCAGTAAAACTTGCCACGTCATTCCAGAACCTTAGGCACACTGTGCTGGCCACCAAAACTGGGTGTTGCATGCCTGTGGTCCTAGAACTGGAGAGGCTGAGACAGGAGGATCACCATGAGTCTCAGCTGCATAGTAAGACACTCTAACAAATAAATAAAAAAATATTTTTAAAAAATTTATTGGCTGAGGAGATAGCTCAGTAGAATAAACACTTGCTTGGCAAGCATGAGGGCCTGAGTTCAACCCCCAGGTCCACCAAAAGAATAATAATAATAATAATAATAATAATAATAAATAATTACTTTTCTAATTTTCAAAGCAATTTCACATATGTAACCTTGGACATGTAGAAAAAGGCATAGCCCAAGGTGAAGAAAGAAGACAATGCAGTGGTTTCGGTTGTCCTATGTCTTATTCAGTCTCTGATTGTCCTACTGAGAAATGATTTCTACTCCTTACTTAACTTTATCTGAATTGAAAATAAATCTAGTTAAACCTTTCAACTGTTTTCTCTTCACATATACAGAAATTATGCATACTTGCTGCACTAATTATTGAGAGCAAACACAATTTCATTAGATACAAACAATATAATGTTTGAAAACAAAGCTATAACTATGCTCAGAGATTTTTTGTTAGATTTGCTCTCTTGCTGAACTGTATAAGTGATCTTTATTTCTAAATTTGCAATTGAAAAATTTGTGATTCATCATTACTTACTTAAATTTCACAGTTTCTTTTATTGTCCTTTTCTACCAAAAAAAAAAAAAAAAAAAAAAAAATCACACTAAGGACTAACGTATCATTCCAGAATCCTCATGATGCTTTTTTGTCTTACATACATCTTACATAAATAAAGCCCAAGTGTGTAATCATTGCAGAGTTTGTTTGCACTGTTATTTTTAAGATTGTAGGAAATTCTTTTTTGTTTATGTTTTGATCTCCATGTGTATTTCCACCAAACTGATGTTGAAAAAGGGCCCTTTATACCATGGGTAATGCTGTTTGGATGTGGAGTCTTTTGTCAG